>NW_007246498.1:424539-446963 GCF_000164805.1 Carlito syrichta
TGCCCAGGCGGGTCTCAAACCTGCAGGCTCAAGCAATCCACTCACCTCAGCCTCCCAAAGGCTCGGGATTACAGGCTAAGCCACCGAGCCCGGCCACATTCTTCTACATGATCATACAAATATATACAAGCATACACGTACATAGGACTCTTAGATGTAAATGGGATTGTACCATACACAATGCATTTCTCACTTAACATATTATAAATGTTCCTGCTGTTCATAGATATGGATCTAACTCATTTTCAATTAAAAAAATTTATTCCCTAATATGAAATACCATAAGTGATTCAATGATTTGATTCTGGCTTGTTTGTTTACTTACGTGTTTGCTAATCGCTATAAAAATATCCTGCTATAATAGCCTTTTATAAATATCTTTATATAGTAGAGCCTTTATTTCTTATTATAAAGTATATATGTGTGTGTGTGTATTTTTTACATATTATAAGGTATATTTTGAAAGAGCCAATAGATATGTTTCTTTTAAATCTAGAAATTGATTTATTTAATATACATTGACCTATACTTTATTCTATTAGCCTGATCTTGTTGTCTTTTCCTAGGCCAGTAACATAGTTTTGATTACAGTTTTTGGTAGAGATGACAATTACTCTTCAATATCTTGTTGTTCCCTTTTTTCCTGTATACATCACTAGAAGTCATTTCTCATTCCTCTTGCATTTAGAGGAGGCCAAATGATTAGTGACTACACCTCAAGGAAGTTTAGGAAAAGTAAGACTTTTCTATCTTTTTGCAAAACACTGGAAGAATGAAGAGCCTCAGGAAGAAGAACCCCGAGATAGAAAGAACACAGTGTGTGCCTGTTTATTAAGGTATTGCCTCTCAACTTCAATCCACCCTTTTTGTCCTGCTTTGTTACATTGAAACCAAAGACTATAAACAATTTTTTCCAGATGGCACAAGATTAAGCACCAAGTTAAGCTTTGTCAGTAAAAGGCATTATAGGGGGCATTCTAAGAGAAAGGGATTTCTCTTCCTGATTCTGAGGTGGTTTTTCTGTTGATTCTTGCAGCACATAGCACCTGGTGGCACAGGCTCCCAGCAAGTTTCCCAGACACCCCAGCAGACAACTTCCCTGAGAGTTCAGGGACACAACCCAGCAGGCAGCTTCTCAGTGAGTCTTGCTAATGCATATTCTGGCTTCTAGCCCCAACAGGTGGCACCTCAACAAACCTATCCACTTCTGATGGGACACATTATCTCCAAAAATCTCTGACTCTTAGCTTGGGAGTGGCAGGATCTTCCAAGTTTGTTCATTTCCTTGGTACTGTGCCTCAGCCCTAAAGATAGTGACTAACTCCTCAGTTCTTCTGTTCCTTCCTCTGGTCTTTAGAGTTCTCTCTATGCCTCAGTAGTTGTGGGGTAAATGCAGGGCATATGTCCCACTCTCCCTCCCTTGTTGATGACTGCTTCCTGATCAGGAGAATGAACCCTGGTCAAGGCCCCCTGTGCCTGGTCAAGATGCCCTTGGAGCTATGCACACCTGTGTCCTCAAGGCAGTTACTAAAGTAAACATTCTTGGTCCAGCTTCTCTGCATGTAATGCTATTGTTTGTGTTTTGTTCCCTTTCCCACACTGGGGGTGTATTATCTCTTCCCACGTCTAGTGGGGTGTGGAGAACTTTGTACAGAGCAGCTGCCATAGGTCATTCCTGTAAGTATCAATAAACCCATGTCTTTACCAACCTGTCCTCCAGATGATTTCTTTGGAATAGGTAAATATTATGCAATCACCCTGTCTGATCTGGGGTTCTGGTAATACAGTAGTTAACCCCCTTACTCAATAAATCTTTATATTTAAGCTTCCCTGTTCAAACAACTAGTGGAGTTTCTGTCTCCTGACTGATACAATGCATCTCCAAATGACTGCTAGCAAAGGTCCTCCTGCTACTAATTGTGGTTCTAAAATTTGTAGAACACTGGCTACAGCAATCAGACTACTTTGAACAACCAGTTGAATTATGGAGTTATGATAACAGTTAATATCTGGTAAATCAAGGACTTTGCCCTTTTCACGTTGGCCTAGTTATTCTTTTTTTTTTTTTTTTTTTTTTGAGTTGGAGTCTCACTCTGTCGCCCAGACTGGAGTGCAGTGGCCGCTCCCGGCCACCGCAGCCTCGACCTGCTGGGCTCCGGCGATCCTTCCGCCTCAGCCTTCCAAGTAGCCGGAATTACAGACATGTGCCACCATGCCCGGCTGATTTTTTGATTTATTGTGGAGATGAGGTCTCGCTGCCCAGGCGGGTCTTGAACCCGCGGGCTCAGGCAATCCACTCACCTCAGCCTCCCAAAGGCGGCCTAGCTATTCTCAAACAACACTTTGATATGAAATTTGACTTCACTTTTTCACATTCTAATAAATAAAACTTCCACTCACTAAAATACTGATTGAAATATATTTATTAAATTTAATATTTTTACAATATTAAATATTTTCCTTGGGAAACACATTATGCCTCTATATTTGTTTAGACTTTCTAAAATGTCCTCTAATAATGTTATGTTTTAATATAAAAAATATCTTGCTTATGAAATTTATTTTATCACTACTTCAAGTGAGATTTTTTTTCCATTTTCATTTTTTTGGTTTTTTTTCTTTCCATTTTTAAGTTGGTCTTTCTAATTCAAAGATTTTTATGTAGTGAATTTTTTATCTTGCCAACATTCCAAATTTTTTAATTAATTTTAGAAGTTTTTAGAAAAATTATTTGAGGGTTTTGTCATCTAAAAGAGAGATAAATCGGTTGGGTGCAGTGGCTCATGCCGGTAATCCCAGCACTTTTACTTTGAGAGGCTGAGGCAAGAGGATTGCTTGAGCCCAGTAGTTTAAGATTGGCCTGGGCATCATAGTAAGACCTGTCTCTAAAAAAAAAAAAGCAAAAAAAAAAAAAATTAGTGAAGCATGGTAATGTGTGCCTGTAGTCCCAACTACTTGAAAAGCTGAGGAGGAAGGGCTGCCTATTCCTAGGAGGCCAAGACTATGGCAAACTGTGATCATGTCACTGACTTCAGCCTGGATGACAGAGTGAAACCCTGACCATGAATGAATGAATGAATGAATAAATAAATAAATAAATTTCTAATGTTTACATTGAATGCTTCATTTTCTTATTGCATTAGCTTAAGCTTCTAAAAAAATACATAGGGATAAAAGTGGGCATCCTAGTATTTCTTCTGATTTTTGTGTAAATAGTTCAGCAGTGTACTATTTATTTTGTCATTTACAATTACGCATTAACTTGTCCTTCTCTTACTTAGAATTTTATAATAAGAAATGATTGGTTTGGTTTTTTTGTGTTTGTAGTCCTAGTACTTTCTATTTAATTGGTCAGTGTAAGGAATTAGGTTTAGAATTCATCCTGGTAACAATGATCTTTGACTGGCCTCAACTTCCTCATGCAGAATCTAAGTCAGATCCCTAGCCTTCTAATTATCTACATAAGGCTTAGCTGGCGGGAGGACTATGGAGTTCTAAGTATTCCAGAAAGATCTTGCTCCCTTGCCTCAGCGCTGCCGACACAATGATCTGGGATTCAAAACTCCACATGAGATCACTGTTCTCCTACCACATAAAACTCCTTGCTTCACCAAAGTAAATTGCTTTAAAAAAAAAAAAATCTCCCAAAGGAGAATATAACTAGATCTGACCATCTTCTTTCCTTGAGAGACCATTAAGACTAATGCCATCATGCCCTATGACCTTGGTTAATTAGTCCCATGACTGAAAGCCCAAGCCACTCCACATTCTTATGCATTTTTCATATCTCCTAAGCTACATAGTCCCCCTAATGTGCCTGAAGCCCTCAATCCTACCTGATTCTCTCAGTGGGTCTCAGTGGAGGTTCTATTTGCATTGAGGTGCAGGAGCAAGAGATGCTAAAAGACCTGCCTTCCACTAGGAGGTTTCTGCACTACTAAGAATGATCTTACTTAATAGTTTATCTATTGAGAAACATAAAATTTCCTTTTGTGTTCCTTAAAACTCCTGTGTATCATTAGCAACAGTTTCTCTATCATCAGCCTCATCTCTAAATGTTCCTTTTATCTTCTTGCTCTAAGAGAAACTGCTTTGGCTACCACCGAGGACTCTTCTCAAGTAGAGCTTGTTGTATCTACCTCAAACTCCTTGTTTTAACCTCACCCACATGTTGGTTTATGCTGCCCATTATCAAAACCCATGACCTGTGAACTTAGCGTTCAATTGTAAGAGACTTCCCTTTTGGAGGTTAATTATATCTGTAAAAGAAAAATCTGCTTGTGCCTATTGTCACCACTATCAGTTTGTGGCATTTAAGAAAGCCGTGTCTTCTTGCATAGAAATTTACATTGGTAGTAAACCCAGGCAGTACATCTTATTTGAAGAGCCTTTCACCATTTCCCCAAATCTAGCTTATTTAAACCTTTCTAATTGCCCTCTGAGCCTATGCTGTCAGTCTCCTGGTGCTGCAACTGAGTGGTCTGTGTCTCATAACAGAGTTTTTACATGCTTTTGTCACTATCTCTTTCTGTGAAGTTGTTTATGCCTATGAAACACTTAGATATTATCTATCTATCTATCTAATATCTAGCTATCTGTCATCTATCTATAGCTATCATTTCCATGTATCTACATATTTTTTCAACTTACAAAAACCAACCTCAGTAGAATCTTTATCTGAAGCTTTTACTGATGTCTCTGAAGTTGTGACCCCTACTGCCATGTGAGGAGTGAACCATTTTCCATTCGCCCTAATAGAGTATCAAGTGTTATTCTCTCCCGCTCTCCTGTTCTAAGGTTCTCCACTTGGTGCACATTAGAATAACCTGGAGAACTTTGAGACTAGGCCACTGTCAAAACCTTAACACCATATAATCTGGTTAAATTGGTTTGTGATGAGGTCCAAACATCAGTAATTTTAAACATTTCCTAGGTGATACTAATGTGTAACCACCATTGAAAAACCACTATCATACTTTTTAGTTGAGTTTGTAACAGTTCCATCTTCTTTGTGGAGTCTTTCATGTCCTTCCACAAGTAAAGTCACTGCTGCTTGTTGGTTTTGATAGCCTTCTTACCTATCTTCCTTTGTTTTGTGGTAAACACATTGTGTTTTTTTTAATACAGTATTTTAGATTTCATCTTGTGATGTCTTATATTGTGATAGTTATGAAATCAATGAGTTCTCTGTCTTCCCAAAGCATCTACTGTTCATATAATTTTTATCTGCCCTCTCTTCAGAATCAGATAATTTCATTCAGGCTTATTCTCTCATCCAATCAACATTTAACTTGATTGGAACTATTTAACAAGAACTATTCTTATCCTACCTGGTTGATGGCACGTAAGCCTTAACATTGCTGTGTTTTCTTAAATTTCACAATTTTTAGGTATGTTCCCACAGAGCACAGCCACTTTCTGCAGGGTCACCTGCTGTAATTATTACCTCGAAACTCATCGGAATATTCTTTCAGAATTTCACATTGATCCTTCAAGTTATCTTCTCCCAAATCTATAACCATATGGTATAGTAATATCTCTCTATGTTTAACATTGCGCAACTACTTTTTATAGGGATTACAAGGTTTCGCAAAGGTGTTAGCAGATTTAAGAGACTACCTTACATTTATCTCCTGGATCTTACTATCTGGAAATTTATCCCAGTCTGTTATTCATGATCTTCATCTTATTTCTCTGATAAATTTCGCTGGGGATTCATAATTTCTGATCAATAACAATTGAAATATATCCATCCTCTGAGTTTTCTTGACCCCTCCTTAAGAAAGCTTAATCCTGGGTATATTTCTTTATTACCATTTTGTTCAACTTATATGCATTTTAATATCCTATTTTTCACTCTTTTCTTTCTCTCAAGTATTTGAAGATCAAGGATTTCTCTTAAGAACATACCTCTGTTCTTTTAATACAGTCAACTTTATTTCTTTGTTTATTTTTCTTTTATGTCCTCCCTCTGCTCTTGTTAAGACAGTAGGATTGAAGCATGTTTTTTCAAATCACTCCCGTTTATATTTGATATTCTAAGCAAAACTGTATTTCTATAAATAGAAATCAAAACTTTTTAAGTAACTTGTTTTTATTAACAAAACTGTTGATTTTAAAAATAGTCCAAATTCAGAAAGTTGTACGTAAGCATAAAATCAAATTTTGTTAATAAAAAAAAGTTACTTAAGTTTTGATTTCTATTTATAGAAATATAGTTTTGCTTAGAATAGCAAATATAAACTGGAGTGATTTGAAAAAACATGCTTCAATCCTCAACCCCTCAAAATGTACCCACTATTTTGACTTCTCACAACATTGCCTGTTTTTGAACTTTATGTAAATTAAAACATTTTTTTAAAATTCTGGCTTCTTTTACTGTATGTTACATTTGTGGAATACATTCATGCTGTTGCATGTGCAATAATTTGGCCATTATTGTTGCTGTATAGCAATCCATTTAAAAATGTATCAAGATATATTTATGTCCATTTTACTATGAATAGATATTTACTATTAAAGGGTAACTGCTTTTGTGAGCAACTTAGAATCTATAAATTTTATCTGTAGCTATGAAACTATCTTGGTGTTGAACTATTGCAAATAATACTGCTTTGAATATTCTTGCACTTCTCTTTTGGTTGGTATATGTGTTCAACTTTGTTGGACACATACTTATGGAGTAGAATTGCTGTTCATAGGGATCGACAGCACCAGGATCTAGGAGGTGCAGTACATGCACAAGACTTTCATACACTTTGAAAAGTTAAATAATAACATCTTGGTAACATTTACAAATAGATTATAGATAGATATAGATAGATCCCAAAGAGATATAACATCTAATAAAATGATATGTTGTGGAAGTAAGTGAAATGATTGTAGTTAAACAATTCCCAATATTTAGCAGAAATTTCACTAGACTTGAAAAGACAACCAGATACCAAATATTACAGTTTGATAGGCCCAAATCATAGAGGGTTCTGACAGTCAGCTAAGATGTTTATATTAGGTTCTCTGAGTAATGGATATTGATCAACAGAGTGATGCCACCAGAGTTATGCTTTATGCTTTAGACTGACACTGTGGCAGAATGGTATATAGTGGATGACGTGTGAACTTAAGTTAGTGAAGCATTTAGAAGCATCTCATGATAATCCAGAGAGGGACCATGCTAGACCATTGATAGTAGACATCATTCACTCTACAAGGAAAAATTGAAGAGATACAGGAAAGTTCTTTGGTCCTGCTTGAGAAATAATGAATAATAAGAATGACTATTTAGCCTGTTCTTTGTGAAATTTGCCATCTATTTTCTCAGATAGGAGAGCCAGGCACAGTGGCTCAGACCTGTAATCACTGCACTTTGGGAGGCTGAGGGGAGAGGATTGCTTGAGCCCAGAGTTCAAGACAAGATAGGAGAACTATCCATTTTATGAATCAAATGAGAAAGACTCCAACTGATAGTGATTTCTTCAGACTTATGATTTTCCCTAAGTAGAAAAGTAAAAGACTAAATTAAAGGGGAAAGAGTAATCTTATATTTATGTAATTTTTAAGGTAGACGCTTTGCCTATCTATGTATACTTAATGTATAACAGTCCTTCAGAACTAATTTTTTTCCCACTGGAATTTTTTTTAAGTTAATTACTGCATTTTCAAAGCCCATATCCATGTTAACAGGATTCTATATTCAATGACAAGAAACACAAGAATCACGCTTCTTGGAAGTAGCCTCTTTTTGGAGACTTCAGAAAATGGAGGGGTGGTAATAACAGAGAAAGCCTCTCAGAAGTGAACCCAGAAACTAGTCTACCTAGTAGTTTCCTTATAGTTTCATGACATTTAAATGTACTGAGAATGTCACCATCGAATTTTCACAGGTTAAATCTCTCAACTTCTAGCCCAAATTTTAACTTTGGTTCCAACTTTTTATGACTGTCTAAGAAAAACTGATTGAAATTAAAAAAGAAAAATGTTATTCTACTCTACAGTAGGAATAAGAGGCTTAGAAGAAAAAAAGTTTACCTCACAAAAGCATAGCGGACAAGCACAAAATTGTTCTAATGATTTTAGTCATGCTAATAAAGTCATTGTATTTCCACGCTCATGAGGGAGTTTCTCAAATTACTCAAAGTTTTCTGCTTTGAGTCTTTTGACTTTCAGAAGCCCATGAGGTTCTAGTGGAAGATAATTAATTCCTTCCTGCAGAAATAAGAACAGAATCATCAAGAGAACCTAATGAAAAGAAAGAACACAGCATTCAGTGCAACGTGCAGTAGAGAAACTGCCTGTGAATATGATGCCAGCTCAGCCATCATTTCTAGCCACATCCTCTTTGAAAAACAAACTAAAAAAAAAAATCACTGTTTGTCAATAGTTTTCTTCAAGAATCACAGCCAGGAAAAGGAAGGCTTGAAAACAGCACTGTCAATAAAAAAAAAAAAAAAAAAAATATTATCCTTTCAGCAAAATTGCTCTCATTTTTGTCATTTTGCAAGTCAACATTCAGGAATACCATACAGATATACACACATACAAGCATGTACATATGCTGTTGTATTAAAGGTCTGTGTTTCTATATCATTCTTTTTTTTTTTTTTGAGTTGGAGTCTCACTCTGTCACCCAGACTGGAGTGTAGTGGCCGCTCCCGGTCACCGCAGCCTCAACCTGTGTTGGTCTCCGGCGATCCTTCCGCCTCAGCCTTCCAAGTCGCTGGAACTACAGGCGCGCACTACCACGCCTGGCTAATTTTTTATTTATTTATTGTAGAGATGAGGTCTCGCCAAGTTGCCCAGGCGGGTCTGGAACCCATGGGCTCAGGCAATCCACTCACCTCAGCCTCCCAAAGTGCGGGATTACAGGCTGAGCCACCAAGTCCGGCTCTACATCATTCTTTACCAACACCCAATTTAGCCTTAGGTACCCCTAAAGCTATACAAAAATTTCAAGGTATCAAATTAGCATCCCCAAAACAGGTTTTTAAGACAACCTAAATCCAGGGGCCCAGAGGCCCCAGTTGAAGCTCTGTCATTCCTGTTGGGTAAAGGAAGGGACACCTATAAAATAGGCCAAGAGCCTCCTCAGTGTTCTTTCTATCAAAAATCATTCAGACATGGTGTTTATTTGTAGTAACTTTTTTTTGCCTGGGTTAAGGGAAGATGTATGAACTAAAACCCACTTGGGTCTGTCATTAATGGCCCAAATCAATCATTGCAAAAGACCACTGTATTACCTTAAGAAGAGGGTTGAAATAAATGCATTTTAGTAAAGTGAGAGATGATAATTTTGCTTTGTTTGATTTTTATTTTAATAATAGTTTATTACTATATTCCTTTGGTGATGGACAGATTATTGACGCATTTGTATTTAGTGTGACAACATTGAATCAATTAACTTTACCAGGAGATTAGAGAAATAAGAAAAGGTAATAAACAAGCAAACTATATTCTGTCCTATGTGGTAGTACAGGAGATCAACAAACAGGGGGTTTGCACCAAATTTTCCACAATATTATCTTTCAAAGCAAGGGACAATTATCTTTTGGATTGTGCTGAATATGCAGAAAACTCTGTTAGACCATGAACTTGGGGTAGAGTGGGGTTATCAAAGGTATCCAAAAGACTTCATTTATAGAACTGCCTCACCTAAGAACTACTTTTCATTTATACTTCTTCATGTATACACTAAGAGGTAAACAAAAGAAGTCTCATGAACATAGAATTAATAGATATCATTTTTGTATTACATAGTTTCCAGGTGTTTGGGTTTGATGGCAATTGGCATTAGCAAAGGTCATAGCATAAGTAATGGCTAAAATTCAAATGTGTCCATACTCCCACCTCTGGTTAGATAGGAGAGCTATTTTTAATTAGATTGAATAAACATACAGGATATAGGCCTATGAGAGTACTGGATTATTTACTATAGAAAAAAAAAAACACAATACTCAGAGGATAAACATATCCCTGTTCTCTGGAATATGCCTACTTTCAATAATGGAAGTGACCCTATAACAGGAGTTCTTGGATGGCCTAATTGTTTTGTAAGCTCTTGACCCCAGTGTATTAAACCCAGGATACTGAAATAACTTGCAAATAAGATTGTAATACCTCTACCAGTGAACACTAGAGAGAAGTGCCTTGTCCCAAAAGAAAAAGAAGCAGAAGAGGAAAAGGGAGAGAAGGAGGAAGAAAAACCTAAAGTGAAGACTGGCAAGCTTGATATTGATCCTGATCAAGTTTGTGAAACAAGCCATCAGTGGGTGGTGTGTGAGCATTGTGATGAAGTTAGTCACTAGAAGCAAGATGAATTTACTAAGAGGGAGTCATCTTGTCCTCTCATTTCTTTTGTTTGTAGGGTAAATAAACTATGGCAGTTTATTTCTTTAGAAAAAAATAGCCCCTCTGAAAAAAACATGGGCTGTTAATTTAAAAAGTAAAGAAACCTGAAAGTGATAGTTCTTAGCCAGAAGATAGAAATTTGGAAGTAGTAAGAGTAAAAAGATAAATTTGATTTAGTTTGAATACAGGACATAAAAAAAATTCACTATGTGCTTTATAAAGAAATAAGAAAAAAAAAAACTGGGGATAGGGAGACACCTCTTATCAACAAGGGTGCCTGAACGAAGCATATTTGTATACCTAACCCCTAACTGTACCCCACAATATCATAATAAAAAATATTGATTAAAAAAAAGAAAAAAAACTTCATACAGTAATTCAATAAGTCTTCCAGGTCAAGAAAAGAGGGGGAGGAAATTTGATTAGAGATAATATTTGCTACAGTGGTATTTACAAAATTTGAAATCTCAACATACAAATCATTATTATCTAGAGCATGAATTCTTGATTATTTTATTCACAGAATCAAAATTATTAGAAAGTTTCCTGAGTTGATTTTATTACATAACTATCATTACTGCTTTTTCTAAGCAGAATAAGCACATCAGTCCTTCTCTTATTTGCAAGGTCTCAATGTTTACTAGAACATCAGTAGAAAACTTTAAACCTGAAAGGATTAAAATGATGGCCTATGAAATGTCTGAATATATCTGCATTTCTCATGATAGTCCTAGAAAATAACATGCATTTTATTGATAATAACCTTTGAAGCAGATATTTATTTAAATATATTTCCTGATTATCTTATCTGAAGGAGGTTCATTTGTAAAATTTTAATACATTGTAGCTAACAGGAATCGCCAGGCTCGGTGGCTCAGCCTGTAATCCCGCGCCTTTGGGAGGCTGAGGTGAGTGGATTGCCTGAGCCCACGGTCCAAGACCCGCCTGGGCAACTTGGCAAGACCTCATCTCTACAATAAATCAAAAATCAGCTGGGCATGGTAGTACACGCCTGTAATTCCGGCTACTTGGAAGGCTGAGGCGGAAGGATCGCCGGAGCCCAGTGGGTCGAGGCTGCGGTGGCCGGGAGCGGCCACTGCACTCCAGTCTGGACGATGGAGTGAAACTCCAACTCCAAAAAATAAAAAATAAAAAAATAAAATAAATTTAAAAAGAAATAACAGGAATCTTGACCTTGCAGTATCACTATACCTATAAAATAAAGTATAATCTGTTAAGAAAATGAAGGCAAAGCAAAGGCTTGAGGAAAAGAAAAAAAAATGAAAGCATAAAGACCAAGTTGAAATTTAATAGAATATTGATAATAGAATTTAATTAAAAAATAAAATAAAACCTTAGGAACCTCTTCAAATGCTTCCAGAAAAGCACAATGTTCACTTTAGTGTTTGTCTATTCTGTTTATACCATTACTATTTTTAATTGGGTCTACATTAGACAGCAAGTCAAAATCATTTTCTGAGGACTAGTTCCAGGTTATGTCAGATATATGTTGAATACTTTTAAAATAAACTGTGAAACATATAGTAGTCATCTGTCTCACAATTTTCTGTTTATTGTCTTTTTTTATGGCATAACAGGCAAAAATAGAATCAAATAAATGAAAACAGCTGTCAGGGGAAATTCTAAAAAGCTAAAAATTTTGCTCTTGTACTAATCCTTAAGCTAACACATCAGTCATTTTGAATGGCCAGATTTAAAAAAAAAAAAAAAAGCACATTAATATTTTTAAAATTAAATTAACTATTTGCATAGGTAGCACTTTGTCTCAAACCATTAAGAGCTGAAGGATAATATTATAAAATTTTAAACTTAAATGAACTGAAAATGGCTTTCCGTTGACATATATAATAAAGATGTTTTACCTATACTTACCTTTTAAAAATGGCAGTGTAATTAGCAGCTTCATGAATTGGCTTCTGACAACTTCCCGTTTGAAATATGTCCATACTGACAGAAATGATGTTGCCAGAGTTTTGGAGAGATTTCTATAAAAGATAAGCTTGCTCTAACTGAATGGAGCAAAATAGATTTTCCTACATGAAAAAAATAGAAAAAGAAACTCTTTTCTGCCCATTGTCTCTCCAAGGAGTCAGAGCTCTTCAGACTGTATCTTTGCTCCAGATTATCACTCCCACGCTGTCACATAAAGTTCACTCTCAGAGACTCATGCAATTTTGTTGCACTGTTCACTGCTTTCTGTTACAGTAATCACATAAAATTAAAGCTTTTGTTGTCTAGCCCATAGTCTTCCTCTTCATGTTAAATCCTGTCATCTGCCAAAGGACTTCAGTGTTCCATCAATGACCAGCCCTCTAAGTTTCCTGGCCTGCTAGTCCCAAGTAACTTTCACTTCCACTTCCAACTCAATCACCTAGATTTATACCCTAGTCTTTGTCACCAACCACAACTGCTCCACTCCCAAAAACAATCATTCATGCATCCTGCTTTCTCTTCATAACTGCTTCTCCTTTCTGCTTACTTGTTCAACGACTCGCCACAAAAGTGCTTTGGCCTCATTAGACTATCAGACTGTTGACAGGTCTTCCAATATTTAAATACTCTCTTTTCTTCACTTTCCTGTTATCCAAGTACTGCCATGCACCCCACAATTATGTTTTGGTCAATGATGGACCTCCCATACATCCTAATGGAGCTGAAAAATTGTTTTCAACTGGTAACAATGTAGTTGTCCTCAGTCCATATTCAATGCATGTTTGTGGTAATACTGGTGTAAACAAATTTACTAGCCGGACTCGGTGGCTCAGCCTGTAATCCCGCGCCTTTGGGAGGCTGAGGTGAGTGGATTGCCTGAGCCCGTGGGTTCGATACCCGCCTGGGCAGCAAGACCTCATCTCTACAATAAATCAAAAAATCAGCCGGGCATGGTAGTGCATGCCTGTAATTCCAGCTCCTTGGAAGGCTGAGGCGGAAGGATCGCCGAAGTCCAGCAGGTCGAGGCTGCGGTGGCCGGGAGCGGCCACTGCACTCCAGTCTGGGCGACAGAGTGAGACTCCAACTCAAAAAAAAAACAAAACAAATTTACTGCTCTGCCAAGTCATATTGTATAGCAGAACAATTGCATAGCAATATAATTATGTACAGTACATAATAAATTATATAGCAATACAATTATGTATAGCACATCATAATGATAAATAGCTATGTTACTGGTTTATATATTTACTATACTTTGTATCATTGTCCTAGAGTATACTCCTTCTATTTATTTAAAAAAAGAAAAAGAGTTTGTAAAACAGCCTCAGGCAGTTCCTTCAAGAGGTATTCCAGAAAAAGACATTGTTATCATAGGAGATGACAACTCTGTGTGCTATTGCTCCTGAAGACTTTCCAGTGGGACAAAATGTGGAGGTGGAAAACAGTGATATTGATTATTCTGATCTTGTGTAGACTTAGGCTAATACATGTGTTTGTGTCTTAGTCTTTAACAAAAAAGTAGAGTGGAATTGGCAGTAGTGGGAAACTGCCAGGGGAGGTGGGGCACACTTCATCAACAAGGATACCTGCATAATGAACATTTGTATACCTAACCCTGAATTGTGCCCCACATCTTTAAAATAAAAGATAAATAAATAAATATGTTAATAGAAAAAGGTTTATAGAATACAGATATAAAGAAGGAAAATGTTTATGTACAGCTGTAACTGTGTCTGTATTTTAAGCTAAGTGTTATTTAAAAGGAATCAACAAGTTAAAAGAAAATTAAAAGTTTATAAGGTTAAAAAACTACAGTAAGCTAAGGTTATTTTATTATTGAAAAATAATTTAATAAACTTAATGTAGCCTACTTGTGCAGTGTTTAAAAGTCTGTAGCAGAGTATAGTAATACCCTAGGCTTTCACATTTGCTCACTACTCACTGACTCACCCAGAGCAACTTCCAGTCCTGCAAGCTCCATTCATGGTAAATGTCCTATATCAGTGTACCATTTTGTAATCTTATACTGTATTCTACTGTACCCTTTTGAATGTTCACTTACACAAATACCATTGTGTTACAATTAAGTGCCTACAGTATGCACTATAGGAGCATGTACCTTCAGTGTGTAGTAAACTATATCATCAAAGTATACGTCAGACTCTGTGATGTTCTCACACATGAAATTGCCTAACAACAAATCCATACATAGAAATAACAACAAATCCATACATAGAAATGAAATTGCCTAACAACAAATCCATACATAGAAATAAGAGCCAATTGAAAGAGATAGTGGAGGAAAAATATTTCATTTACAATACCAATGAAAAAGAGTTTAAAAATGCTTAGGATGTAAATTAACATTAGGTCCAGTTGCATGCAACAAAAACCCAAATAAACAGTGCTTAAACACACTAGTGGTTATTGTTTCATGTGAAAGTTCAGTGGTCAGGAGTTCAAGACCGGAATAGCAGTTCTACAAACCCCAAGGGCACCAGATTCCTTACAGCTTTCTATTCTAACCAGGACTTCCATTCTTACCACAGAAGAAGAAAAAGAAGAGAGAGAAGAACACTCCTCAAAATTTTGCATACCCCTTCCACTCATAGCCCACTGTCCAAAACTTCATCATATGGCCAGGCTTAACTGCAAGAGACACTGAAAAATATAGTCTGTATTCTGAATGGTCATATAGTAGTTAAACTTCAGGACTTCCTCTACAATGAAAGAAAAGGAGAAATGATATTGGAAGGCAATTAGAGTCTCTGTTATACCTAGAAATAAGTTTAAGAAAAAAAAATGTAAGATTTACAAAGAAATACTTTCAGATTGCCTGAGAAATACAAAAGAAGATCTAAATGAATGTAAAAGTACACCACATCCTAGAGTAAGCAAAGAGAGATTTTTGCCTTGATAATCTCCAAATAAGTTGCTTCAGGTAGTATAACTAAACTTGTATAAAACGAAACTGTTAAATATATGTGTAAATAGTAGAAACACAATTATAGTAACAAATATCAACTTTTGCCACATCACACAAATAAAAATAAGGTTATAATTAGCATTAACAACAGCGTAAATAATGTCCAGATGGCAACTAAGGTCATCCTCCTGTTAAAAATAAAATTGGCAAATGCTCCCATTACTTGTCTGGCAAAGGTTCAATGGCCTCCCCAAGACTTCTGGGAATTCCCCTGTCTTTCATTCTTGAGATTCCCTCTGGCCTTGTCCCTGCCCTCTGAAACTCATTAGTTTCTTGCCTCCTGTCTCGTTCTCCTTTATCCACTCTGCATAGACTCAGACATGGGACACAGACCCTTTCTTCATTTGTCTAACAACAGCTCACAAAGGCCTTTTTTGTTTATAGTCAAGTTAACCAAACGTTTGGAGCCATGGAATGGGATTACAGCCTTGACAAGCAAACTACTTACAGTCACACACACGCAGCTTGCTCTCAGAAATCTTTAGATGTTGACTACCACACTACCACAAATTTCTCACTTAATTTTCTGATAAATCTAACTTCTTGTCTTGTTACCTTGTTCCTGCTTTTCTTAGGAATTCCCTCCTCACATTTCCCGGTTGCTCTGTTTTCAGGTCTACTCTATTCTGCCTCAACTCAGAAAATACATTTTTCTCATTTTTAAAAAATTAGAGATCACGCCAACAGATAGCATGGGTGAAACATATTGTGGGGTTATGATATTACCATAAATTACATCAGACTCCACAGAGTCATATCAGATAAACATACACTTAATAGTGCACTGCAGTCAGCTTGTATAGGATCAAAGAATGAATTATGTGAATCTCTTTCCTTTCCCAAGCAGTGACTTCACGTCAGTGGTTGAACTCCTCATGGTGAAAGTATTTACACCATAGGAACTGGCCAACACTACAAATATCAGTGGATTGTTTTTGTTTTGGCTTGGTTTTGAATTGAGGTTTTTTTAGTTTTTTTAGTGGGATGTTTGTTTGAGGAACCTGCCTACCAGCATAATACTGCATAAATCCTAACAAAATTCTGTGTTTCATGTGCAAACGAAGATTTAAATCTGTTGCTTCATATTCTTCCCACATGAGTCAGTCAAATCTTCCAGGCCAGTGATAAGAAGAGGGAGAGGACTCTGTGCAACAAGATGACTCCATTGCTTGGATTCCACACAGACCACAGGAACATGATGCTCTGCCTTGTTCTAGCCCATGGTTTCCTCCATGCAGCAATATTGATTAGAACAACTGAGGCAATATGGATATGCAACTGCGTACTTTATTAAATTAAAATTGTGAATTGACCAGGGTTA
Organism: Carlito syrichta; assembly: GCF_000164805.1. Classification (NCBI taxonomy): domain Eukaryota; kingdom Metazoa; phylum Chordata; class Mammalia; order Primates; family Tarsiidae; genus Carlito; species Carlito syrichta. Next base: position 441,147 of record NW_007246498.1, read on the forward strand.
GGAGAAGAGGAGCATAAACCAACACAGGAGGAATTACACTATCCCTGGCTAAAACAGATGAACATTTTGGCCCTTTCTTCCTTCCTCTTGTCCCCAAACACAGAAGAAGTTCGAGGCTGGATGATGGGTGAGGGTAAAGGAACTCATAAACAGACTGTTAACCTCTTCACTCAAAGACTCTTGAATAATGATTGTAAGTGGTGATTTGATGTGGAAAAGATTTAGATAAGGAATGAAAGGGGAACATTAAACTTGATTGGGTCGAGTATTTAAATCTGAGGATGTTCAGAGGTCATAAAATCTGTCTGTGTGGCCCTTAAAGAAAGAAATTGAGAATTTGATAAATATTGAAATTAGTGATTAGAGAAAAATTAAAAAATTTTATGTTTATGCTCCACACAGTTAAGATCCACTTCTAAAAAAATAAAAATAAAAATAAACTTATTTGGATTTACACAAAACAGAAGCTAAAACAAAGCTTTCTTCATTTGTGTCTTTTCTCCTCTCCTCCCAATCCCTTTCATGCTCCCTCAGGAAGTCTAATGTGAAGTGACTCCCTGTTGGTTTATGCTACTCTCTTAGCTAACCATGACAGGCTGTTGTTAGTGGCCTCTTACTGTGGAACTGTGGAAGGTACTGGAAGAGTTGATCACTCACTGAGGGCATACGTGAGTGCTTCACCCTGTCCTGGAGCCCAGTTCTCTGTCATGGGAGACCAAGCCCATATTTCCAGATCCTTTCATTAGCATATCTTTATATAACTGTAGTTATGGTGTCTTAGGTCATTTGTGCTACTATAACAAAATACTTGTGACTGTATGATTTATAAAGATCAGAAATTTTTTATAGTTCTTTTTTTTATAATAGATATTTTTTATTTTGATATTGTGGGGTATAGTTAATATGCTTCATTCAGGTCCCCTTGTTGATAATTGGTGTCTCCCAGTCTCCAGACAGATGTTTACTACCATTAGTCCCATCCCTCCCCATAGTTTCCCAACACTGTCAGTCATTTTCTTACAGTAGTGCATTGGATGATCAAGGTCCACTATATGAGTGAGAATATGTGGTACTCAGATCTTTGTTTCTGTGAGAGGTCACTTAGTATTGTAGACTCTAGCTCCATCCAGGTTGCTGCAAAATTCATGATTTTGTTCTTTTTTATGGCTGCATAGTATTCCATCGTGTATATGTACCACATTTTTTTAATCCAGTCCTCTTTTGATGGACAGCATGGTTGGTTCCAGGTTCTTGCTATTGTGAACAAGACTGCAATAAACATTCACGTGCAGGTATGTTTTTTATAGAGTGATTTGAGTTCTTCAGGGTATATTCCCAGCAGGGGGATTGCAGGGTCATATGGAAGGTTGATGTTTAGAACTTTTAGGAATCGCCACACTGCTTTCCACAGAGGTTGCACTAGTTTACACTCCCACCAACAGAGTAGGAGTGTTCCCTTTTCGCCACACCCTCTCCAGCAGCTGTTATTTTTTGAGTTGTTGATAATTGCCATTCTGACTGGAGTTAGGTGGTATCTCAGTGTGGTTTTGATTTGCATATCCCATGCTCATGGATTGGAAGAATCAACATTGTGAAGATGTCCATTTTTTATAGTTCTTAAAGCAGGAAGCTCAAGATCGAGGCACAGGTATTTAGTACCTGGTGAGGACCTTCCTGCTGATCCTCACATGGAAGAAGGCAAAAGGGCCAAACCCATTCCCTCAAGCCCTTTTATAAGAGCACCTAATTTGATTTGTAAATGCAGAGCCCACATAAGTTAATCACCTCCCAAATGGCTCCACCTTCTAATACCATGGCTATGGGAATTAAATTCCAACTTGAATTTTGCAGGGGATGCCATCATTCAAACCATAGCATCTGGTAAATGGTTTGGTGTCCTAGGCTGTCTCTCATCTAGAACCTATGCAATCATTACTTGGTTGTAAGTTCAGTGTTAGTTAATTTACTTCCAAGTCTGTGCAAAAGATATTATATCCTGAATATACTGCTGAAACAATACAAAGACTTAAACACATGTTTTCTATGACAGACACAAGTTGATGCAAACTGGTTTTTCTAGTTGTGGTTTTTGGTTTTGTTTTTTGTTTTGTTTTTTTTTACTTTCCTCATACTTAGAGTCCTGTAGGGATTTTTATTTTAATGCAAGTATTTCCCCCTTTCCATTACAGTCTATTTACTTTTAAAATACTATTTAAACCTAAATACATATTATTGTGAACTTTACTTCTCATCAGTTTACTTTTCAACAAAGGCAAGGTCTCTAATTCCTCCCTTTACTCAAATTGCCACACTCAGATATCACTATGTATTTGTATAGTATTAGCTCTCTACAAGTCCAAAGGTGAGATAATGTGCTTTAATAAACAAATGACCCAACACTTTGAGTAGAACAGGAAAATTGACAGAAACTTCAAAATTTCAGCCTTTTGATTTTTCTTCCTCATTAATCTCTTTTCCCAGGAAAATGTATAGCATCATTTTTGTCCCCTATCAGGAAACAAAAACAGTTATAGTTGTTCTGTTTTAAATAAAGCCTCCCCTCAAATATAATTGGGCATACTACATTTTATAAATGAAGAGATTATAGGCAAAATCCACTCTGTAAACATAGCTGAGGCTGAGGAGTTATATCTATACAATTTTTTTCAAAAGTATGAATTTGTGTCTTTAGGCCAAATATGTGTTCTCCTTGCTACCTCACTGACACTACTCCCTATTAAATTACATCTGGCTGTTGAGCAAATTCATGTCAATTGCCTAACTACTGAAGGTGTTTCGAATGACCTGAAACAAATATTGAATGTATGGATGTATATATGTATGCTTTCCACTAACAGGGAATATGTCTTTTTTCAAACAGCCATAAAATATTTGTAAATATTGTTTCAAAAAAGGACAAAAAAATCAACAGAACATTAGAGATCATCATAAAACCAAAAAAATGAATGAAAACCTTATACACACACAAAGCATTACAAACCAAGGTATATGAATGAATTATCCAAATTTTTGAGAATGAAAATTATGCTTTTTGAGGAGCAGATTAAGTTGAATCACAATTTGAAAGCACCAATCATTAAAATACATTTAATTTTAAAATAAAAGCAGAAAACAGTTGAATATTGGGATCCACTTAAATAACCCCAGGATGGATAAGAGCTTTCTAAACAGAAAAAAAAAGGAATACGTCATTAGGAAATGTTAAACTTACCTATGTAAAATTTGAAGCCCTCTGAAGGGCAGAACCTCATACAATTATAAAACAATTCAGACTGAGAATATTATTTATATCAACAATGAAAGACACAACAGTATTTACTATATTATTATTATTATTTTAACTTTTAAATTTTTTATTTTAAAATTATGGGGTACAATTCAGGGTTAGGTATACAAATATTCATTATGCAGTTACCCTTGTTGATGACGTGTGCCCCCCTTCCCCTGGCAGATTCCCACTACTGTAAATCCCACCCTCCCCCCATGCCCCCGCAGTTTCCCACTGTCAATCCTTTTCTTATAGTATTATGATAGTTGTTCAAGGTCCACTTATGAGTGAGAACATGTGATACTCAGTTCTTTGTTTCTGTGAAAGAGCACTCAGTATTATAGACTCTAAGTCCATCCAGGTTGCTGCAAAGTTCTTGATTTTGTTCTTTGTGGCTGCATAATATCCCATTGTGTATATGTACCACATTTTTTTATTCCAGTCCTCTTTTGGTGGGCAGCATGGTTAGCTCCATATTCTTGCTATTGTAAACATACAGTCGGCAAATATTTTTTCCCCAGTCTGTGGGTTGTCTCCCTGCTCTCTTGATGGTTTCTTTGGCTTTGCAGAAGCTTATCAGTTTGATGAGGTCCCACTTGTCTATCTTATCTCTTATGGCATGGGCACTTTGGATTTTGATCAGGGATTTGTTGCCAGTTCCAATTTCCATAAGAGTGTCTTCTGCATTTTCTAAGGTTCTTAAAATTGAGGTTTCACATTTAGGTCTCTCATCCATTTAGAGTTGATTTTTGTGTATAGGGATAGGTAGGGGTCCTGTTTCAATCTTCTGCATGTAGTCAGCCAGTTTTCCCAGCACCATTTACCAAATGGGTTCTCCTCTCTCCAGTGGTTGGTGGTGGAGGCTCTGTCAAAGATGAGTTGGTTGAGAATGAGGTTTTGCTTCTGAAATCTCTATATGCCTGTTCTTGTACCAATGCCAGGCTGTTTTGATTATTGTAGCTTTATAATAAAGTTTAAAGTCAGGGAGTGTGATACCTCCTGGTTGTTGTTTTTTTTCTTGAGAATTGTTTTGGCTATTCGTGTTGATTTATGTTTCCATATGAATTCCTATATTGTTTTTTCTAGGTCTGAGAATAATGGTGCTGGTAATATGATGGGTATAGCGTTAAATCTGTAGATTGCCTTAGGTAGAATGGACATCTTAACAATGTTGATTCTTCCAGTCCATGAGCATGGAATATTTTTCCATTTGTTTGTGTCTTCTTTGATTTCTTTGAACAGTGTTTTGTAGTTTTCATTGTAAAGGTCTTTCACATCTCTGGTTAGGAAGATGCCAAGGTATTTCTTTTTCTTTTTCTTTTTTTTTGTGGCTACTGTGAATGGAACTGTGCTTTTTATTTGGGTTTCTGTTTATTATTTATGTATAGAAATGTGATTGTCTTTTGCACATTCATTATGTACCCTAAGATTTTGCCAAAGTCCCTTATCAGTGCAAGGAGGTTTCTGACAGATTCTCTTAGGTTTTCAAGGTATAGAATCATGTCATCTGCAGAGGGATAACTTGATTTCCTCTCTTCCTATTTGGATATCCCTGATCACCTTCTCTTCTCTGATTGCTCTAGCTAGGACTTCCAAAACTATGCTGAACAGGAGGGGTGAGAGTGGGCATCCTTGTCTTGTTCCAGTTTTCAGGGGAAATGGTTTCAATTTCTGTCTTTTTAGCAGTATGCTATCTGTGGGTTTTTCATAGATGGCTCTTACTATTTTGAGGTATGTTCCATCTATGCCTAGATGTTCAAGAGTTTTTATCAAAAAGTGGTGCTGGATTTTATCAAAAGCTTTTTCTGCATCTAATGATATAATCATGTGGGTTTTGTTTTTACATCTGTGAATGTATTTAATTATGTTTATGGTCTTACGAATGTTGAACCAGTTTTGCATCCTGGGGATGAAGGCTACTTGGTCATGGTGGATGATTTTTGAGATGTGTTGTTGAATCCAGTTTGCTAGGATCTTGTTGAGAATTTTAGCATCTATGTTCATCAAGGATATTGGCCTGTAGTTCTCTTCTTTGTTGGATCTTTACCTGGCTTGGGTATCAATGTGATGTTAGCTTCATAAAATGATTTGGGGAGAGTTCCATCTTTCTCAATCACCTGGAATACCTTCAATAGGATTGGTATCAGTTTTGTAGAATTCTGCTGGAAAGCCATCTGGTCCAGGGTTTGTTGATGTTGTTGTTGTTGTTTGTAGGTAGTTTTCTTATGATCTAGTCAATTTCCAGGATTGCTATTGGTCTATTTAGTGTCTCAATTTCTTCTTGTTTCAACCTGGGGAGGTTGTGTGATGTCAGCAAGTCCTCCATTTCCTTTATGTTTTCAAGTTTGTCTCCATACAAATGTACATAGTAGTCTCTGATAATCTTTGTATTTTTTCACGGTCAGATGTGACTTCATCTTTTGTGCTTCCGATTGAGCTCATTTGGGCTTTTTCTCTCTTTTTCTTGTTCAGTCTAGCTAGGGGATCATCAATCTTGTTTATCCTTTCAAAGAACCAGCTTTTTGTTT
>NW_007246498.1:447205-467619 GCF_000164805.1 Carlito syrichta
TTTATTCCACTGTGGTCTGAGAAGGTGCATGGCAGAATTTCAATCTTATTAAATTTGTTTGTGCTTGATTTATGGCCAAGGATGTGGTCGATCATTGAGTACATTCTATGTGGTGATGAGTAGAAGGTATATTCTGTAGTTGTTGGGTGTTCTGTAGATATCAATTAATTCCATTTGGTCAAGAGTCACATTGAGGTTCCAGACCTCCTTGCTGATTTTTTGTCTTGATGATCTGTCTAGGGTTGTGAGTGGGTCCCAGCTATGATAGTGTGAGAGTCAATATGTTTTTTAAGTTTGCCTGCAAGCTGCTTTATGAAAGTTGTTGCTCCTATGCTGTGTGTATATATGTTTAGGAAGGCTATTTCTTGTTGATAGATTGATCCTTTTACCATTATATAGTGATCCTCTGTATCTTTTAAAATTTTTGATAGCTTAAAGGGTATTTTGTCTGATATTAAGATTGCAACTCCTGCTATCTTTTGTGTTCCATTTACCAAAATTTTGCTTTCCATCCTCTTACTTTGAGTCTATGAATATCCTTTCTGGTGAGATGAGTCTCTTGGAGACAATATATTGTAGCCTTATGATATTTTATCCATTTTGTCATTCTACGTCTTTTCAGTGGTGCATTTAGTCCATTCACATTCAGGCTAATTATTAAAATGTGAGAGTTTATCCCTGTCATGAGGTTCTTATAGAGTTGTTGTTGTTCCTGTTTGTTTGTTGTCTTTCTTTTGATTTTTGAGTTGATTCATGTGTGTTTTCAATCTTTTTCCTGCACTCTTGTGAAGAACGTTGTCATTCTTTTTTCCCTTTTTTCTGTGTTTAACACTTTCTTAAGTGTTGCTTATAAAGCTGGTCTAGAAGCAGCATAAGTTCTTAGGGAATGAGTGTCTGGGAAAGATTTTAATTCTTCCTCACTGATGAAGTTTAACTTACCTGGGTAGGTTATACTTAGTTGAAGTTGTTTATCTTTGAGAACTTTGAACATTGGGCTCTAAGCTCTCCTAGTCTGAAGTGTTTCTGTAGATAAATCTGCTGCTATTCTAATTGGTCTTCCCTGGTAAGTAGTCTGACCTTTTTCTCTTGCTGCCTTTAGAATTTTTTCTCTTACACCTACTTTATTTAGGTGAATTACTAAGTCTCTAGGAGTTGGTCTTCTCATTTGTTTTCTTGCAGGGTTCTCAGAATCTCTTGTGTTTGAATGGTCACATCACTTATGAGATGATGGAAATTTTCTTGAATAATTTCATGGAATGTTTGTTCCAGGGTGGTCCCTCTCTCTCTTTCTGCCTCAGGAAGTCCAATTACTCTTAGGTTTGGCCTCTTGAAATAATTGCTTATCTCTTGAAGGTTTTGTTCTGTCTTTTTAGGCTTCTTTTCTATGTTTTTGACAGTTTGGGTTAGTTCTATATTTTGGCCCTCAAGTTCTGAGATTCTTTGTTCTGCTTGGCTAATTCTGCTTTCCATACTTATCAGTTTGCTATTTGTTTCATTCGCAGTATTCTTTATTGCTGTTATCTCAGTTATCAACTCCTTTATATTTTCCTCTTGTCTCTCCTCAATTCTATTCTTTTCTCTCTATTAATGTCTTGATATCTGGGATTGTAGTTTGGACAAGTCATTCTAGGGGCTCGTCACTGTGTTTCAAAGTCTGTTTTCTCAGTGTCTGACCTTCCAGGGGTCCGTGTGAGACCCATATTCTTCTTTTGGTTTTTCTTCATTTGTGTAGATTTTCCTCCCCTCTCCCCACTTTTTTTCCCTCTTCTTTAATTCTGTTGTTCAGGGATGGCAGGGTTGCTTTTACTTCTGTTTGCTCAATCTCCTATTCTTCCTTATGTGGATCCTCTGGCTTTGTTCAATTCTGAAGCTGGATTGTGAGTTGGAAGCTGTACTTTTTGCAGTTTTGAGATTTAATTGGTCATAGGGTGGAGTGTTTAGAGGTATCAATTAAGTTCATTTGGTCCACCGTCACATTGAGTTCCAGATCTCCTTATTGATTTTTTGTCTTGATGATCATTCTAGGGTTTGAGACTGAGTAGGAATGAAGAGGTTGAAGAATGTAGAAACGAACAGGGAGGTCATCAGACTGTGATGCTAAAACTTTAACTGATTCAAAATCTATTTGCAGATCTCAGTATCTACCAACAGGTATATGGGCACCCTAGAACCCACTTCCCACTGTCTTACAATCTGTCCACATAGTGGGGGTACAGGTTTGCTCACTGAAATCAAAATGAAGCAAGGAAAAGGAAAAGAATGGAAAAAGGAAAGGAGGGGACAAGAGGAAGGTGGAGAGAGAAGAGTAAGAGGGAAAACAGACAGATGTACCAACTAACAAATGAAAAGAGACAGAAAAGAGTAAAAAAACTAAAACATACAATCATACAGACACACAAGCCAACAAAAACCTCCCTATTTATGTACTCTTCCCATACACAAACAGGAAGTCTAAAGAAAAAAAATCCATAAATTAACCAAAACAAAGCAAGTACAAAAACATTATCGAAAATATAAAGAGAGGAAATAAAATTAAAACAAACAAAAATGAGCAAAACAAACAGAAAAAAATAAAAACAAGGAACCAAACTCACTCTGAGGTTGTTCCTGCAAGTCCAACATCCTTTCAGCGCTGATCTCTAGCTCTCAGCACAGGCTGATAGGGTTGCTCACAGCTTGGGTCAGATGCCCCAGGCCTACTGTGGCTTGCTGCCTGTCAGACACAGACACCTGTCTGTGTCTGATCCAGCATCAGGGAGGAGCTTGTCTCTCCCAGTTTGATGAGATTACCTTAGGTCCCAAGTTAGAGGCTGAGCAGAGCTAGGTAGAGGTGGGTGTGGCAATGCAGGTCTCTGCCTGGTCCTGGGACAGAGAAAATGGCTGCAATCAGCATTTCTTCACCAGGCATAGGGTTCCTCTCTGGCTCTCCCCAATTTTATCTCTGCATTGATCAGATCCAGGGCTCCAGCCAATTTGCTATAATAGATGATGGTGTGGACCAGGTGCCAGGGAATGATAATCAGCTGAATTTGGCAGGCTTTTCTCGGGAGAGTCCTGTGAGCAGCAGATGATCTTGCACGCCCATGGCTCAAATGTCAGGGTGATGGGGGCTTGCAGTCACCTTCAGAGGGGGACTGTGGGTGCATGAAACCAAGTCTCCCCTCAGATGGACTTTCACTCTCCCACCAGCACATGCCTACTCACAGAGAGTATTTATGGACTCTTACTTTTGCAAAGACTCTCACAGTCCGACCTGTCCAGTTGCCATCTTGTCCAAATCCCACCTTATTAGTATTTACCATATTAAAAACTCATATTCATAAAAAGGATACTAAAGCTTTAACTGAAAATAGAAACGATGAATAGAAAATTCACAAAAGATAGAATTTAAAATAGGAAATGAAATATAAAACAAACATTCAAGTTATTAACAGACATACCAATTAAAACAAAGGGAAAATATTGCGTTGTCTAAGTTGTCGTTCTTAAAAGACAATACTCAGTGCTGCCAAGAGTATATTGAGAAGTGTTTCTCACACACAGCAAGAAAGAAAGATAAACTGGTATGAACTCTAAAAATAATTAGACAACATGAACAAAAACAAATAAATATATTGCCATTTAATCTAAAGGAAAGAGACAGAAATAAGAATAAAGATTTACTTGGAAAGGAATTTATGACAGGCTACACACAAAAGCAAACATTAAAAGCAACTTAACTGAATAATAAAAAACTGAATAATTTTGAAAATATTTAATGACATTTTAATGTAATATTAGGTGTAAAAGTGAATATATTCACATGGCAACTCAAAAATCCTAAACCACATTAAAAAAACACACAAAAATATTAATATTAATTCTATTTAGTGAGTTCAATGATAAAAGTTTTGCTTTCCCTAAAATTGGTTCAGTATTTTTATATTTTGTAAATGCACAGATTATAAAAAGTTTTTTAAAGTATAGATTAAGCACTGATTATATTTTTTCAATAGTTTGGAAATTTCTAATGAAAACAATTAAAATATAGCTTCACATCCCAAAGAGTTTAGCACTGCTGCCACAGCACAGAGTTCAAATCTGAAACATGTATTGTAAGCCAATAGGCAGAAGTACAATGGATTTTCCTCTTCTTCAGAACTGTCCACTTTGGTGAAGGAAAAGACAAGAAAAAGAAAGTCTCCATATATGCTTCTCAGAGAATGTGGTAATTACAAGAAAGTCAAACATTTCCAGAGAAGTAATAAGCAACAAGAGAAGAAAAAAGAAACAGGATCAGAAGGAAAAAGAAATTGTGGCCTTTCATGAGATGAACTTAGCCAAAAGTAATATAATTTTCTATCTGGAATTGTTCTTTTGGGTATTGCAAGCATTAATAGAAAACACATAAGGGACATATAGTGAGGGACATATAGTGAGGTGACAGAATGTATAAAAATCAAGAGGAATTAGAACATTGGGAACTGGTACTAATTGGTTGGCTTGAATGAAGGAAAAAAAATGTATCCTGGGACACAGCAAAAATTCAGACTGGAAAATTAGGAGCTAGACCATGGGGAATGTTGCATTCTATGTCAAATAAATGGGCATCTTTCTTTACAGCATTCTTAAATATTCTTTTTTACTTCCATTATTTCTACAGTTCTTTGAGAGGACAACCAATTATATGAAAATCCTGAGTGAAATTTATTGATACTATACTTGCAGTAGATATTAGAAATAAACTTAAAATAAAATATCAAAAGAAAGCATGCATTTTTCCTGCTAAAATATCTACTTATGCTTATGTCTGTCAGATTATTAACTCCAGTGCTCACAAAACTGGTGGCAATTTGAGCACATGTAAGATTTAGTTCATATATGTATTTAAAGATTTTTATTATCAGTGTGCTTTCAGATGATAACCATTTCTCTGTAGTGTGGTAGCTCCCAAATGAAAGTTCCCAGACGTCATTACAAAACTATAGGGAACCATCTATCCAGAGAGCTCTTCTTTTCTTTTTTTTCTGGCATAAGGTTGCCTTTCAGACATGTCACAATCACTTAACCATAACTCACAACCACTTTGTGTGGACACTCACATCAAATTGATTGTTGTTTACAAGGCTTTGGAACTAGGCTAGTACCTTATGGCCTTTACTTCACTGTTATCTATCACACAATGACAAGACAGTAAGTACATAAATTCATTTTGTTTCAAGTGTTACAAAGAACAAAAGAGCCCAAATAGTCCATAAGGTAGTCTCCGAACTGGGTATTTTCCGGTGATATCCCATGTCCATCACTGTTTGACACTGCCCTATAAAATATTCCTGTTACAGATGTCTGTGTCCATGGTAATGACAAAGATGGGCTTAGGCTGAGAACTGCTTGAAAGCAGGGATTTTGTCTTGTCATTCTTAGTGTCTGTAGTTCCTGTGGTGACCAGTAGATAGTAATTGTTGCATTCAGCTTTGCAGATCAGAAATATCTTCTTTGAAAGTAGAATAACACGCACTTTTCTAGTGAATGTGCCCATGAGCTAGAAATGAAACTAAAAAAGAAAAAAAAATCAAGAGGTTAGTACATTGTTTTTTATCAAAATTTATTAAAACACTTTATGAAGCCAGTAGCCCACAAACATCCATCTTCAGTGGCTTTTTCTCCTCTAGTTGGCATCTGCAAAGCCTCATGTGCCACTGACCCAGCAAGAATGGTATAAAGTATGGAGCCTTATCATCTGTAAATATGCTGAACTTTCCCAGAATTAATTTCTCTGACACTAATGAAAGTTTTGCAATTATGCATATTTGCTACCAAGCAGGCTGAAAATGTCAACCTTTTACTTATTTTATACCAAAGCAATTTTATTGCATGTTTTTTGTTTTGCCTTCATCAGGATTATTATAAATATCAACCAATGTTAAGGATGAAATTATTATTATATGTTAATTATTATTATATATCAACCAATGTTAAGGATGAAAAATAAATAAAAGAAACGAAAACTAAGCCGGGCTCGGTGGCTCAGCCTGTAATCCCGTGCCTTTGGGAGGCTGAGGTGAGTGGATTGCCTGAGCCCGCGGGTTCAAGACCCGCCTGGGCAGGCGAGACCTCATCTCTACAATAAAATCAAAAAATTAGCGGGGCGTGGTAGCGCATGCCTGTAATTCCAGCTACTCGGAAGGCTGAGGCGGGAGGATCACCAGAGCCCAGCAGGTCGAGGCTGCGGTGGCCCGGAGCAGCCACTGCACTCCAGTCTGGGCGACAGAGTGAGACTCCAACTCAAAAAAAAAAAAAAAAAGAAGAAAAGAAAAGTGATATGAATAAGCTTAAACATAATTGCCAAAGACAAAAACAACTAAAAATGTATATGCCACTTGATTTGCCTTTTCTTTGTTGCCCTGCCCTCTTCTTTTCTCCAAAGACTTCTGTGAGGTATACGGAACAGACTAATGTTTTAGTGCCCTGACTTGCTTCTAAGAAACTTGATAATAAATTACACACAGATTTTCTTTTTTTTTTAAAGAAGCAATTTGCTTATTGCTTTGATGGCATATTGGTATATCTCTCAATTAAATGGTGTGAAAATAGTAACAAATTTTAATTTTATTAGGCAGTATTTTAGGATATGTACTAATAGCATTTTTTAAAAGGAAGCTACGTACTCTGAGACAGAAAATGAGATTTGACAGACCTAGTCTTACACACAGATTTTCTAAAACCTTTTTATGCATGCTTAGCTAAAGCAGACACACAACAGTTTTTTAAATAACAATAATTTTAGGAAATATATATGAACAAAGGAAGAACCTAGCCACCTAAGAAATCACAAAATTGATTATTCAATTTTCTTATATTCTTGAGCAACATGGCAGTTGACTATAAACATGTACACTATCATTTACTAAGTTATAGAATGTAAACCTTGTTTAATTTAAAGAAGGAGGGTCAAAAGGGAAAGCTGTTTATGAAAAATTCTCTTGTTAAATTCATAAAAACTGAAAGAAAACTATAAAATAAACTAGTTCGTTTTGACACTTTTCCCAATTCAAGGAAGAATCTTGTCCACCTGTTTTTCTCTCTTCTTGGCTCTCTCACCTCCTAGATTTAACCCATGCTCCTTTTAATTTTTTTTAATTTTTACTTTTAAAGATGTGGGATACAATTCAGGGTTAGGTATACAAATGTTCATTATGCAGGTACCCTTGTTGATTAGGTGTGCCCCTCCCACAGATTCCCACTACTGCCAATCTTGCCTCCACCCCACCCTCTACCCCCCCAGGCAGTTTCCCACTACAGCCAATCCTTTTCTTATAGTATTAGGATAATTGTTCAAGGTCCGCTTATGAGTGAGAACATGTAATATTCAGTTTGTTGTTTCTGTGATAGATCACTCAGTATCTATTCTGTGATAGATCACTCAGTCCATTCAAGTACCTGTGAAGTGCATAATTTTTATGCCAGATATTGTGGCTCACGCCTATAATCCCAACACTTTGGGAAGTGGAGGCAAAAGGGTTGCCTGAGTCCAGGGGTTAGAGACCAGCCTGGGTAACTTGATGAGACCTCATCTCTACACTAAATTAAAAAATTAACTGGGTGTGGTGGTGTGCACCTGCGAGTACAGCTATTTGGACGGTTGAGGTGGAATGATCACCCGAGCCCGGAAGACTGACACTGTGGTGACCATGAGTATGCCACTGCACTCCAGCAGGCTAACAGAGTGAGACTCCTACTCAAAAATATATATATTGTTTTTAAGACAACAGTTAACCTTGGAAAATGCTCTGCATCTCTTTATGTTATCACTTACCAAATCTACCAGCATATTTATATGACTCTCTCCTCATAAGTTTCTTCAACCAGAAACATAAACTTTCAGTCTTCAGTGCCTTAGTGAAGGGCAATATTAAGCACATATTAATATATATTTCTTATTAAAGTAAATAATAAATGTCCACAGGTTTACTATCCAGAGTTACTTACTTTTATATTTTTCTAATTTTTTATGTTTATTTCCAATTTTTTAAAAATTCCAATCTTTCTGAATCATTTTTCTGTATTAGAAAATAATTATTAAAAGGAACTTTGGTAAGAAACTGCTAACATCCAAAAAGCCCTCAAGAGTGAAACAAATAAATCTTATGTGGTAGAAATGAAGACACTGTAAATGGGAGGTATTCTAGAAAACCAGAGAACTTGCTGTCACTGCTAAAATTATGGCACCTACTATTCTACTTCCTTTTAATGTTAATCCTCTGCTGTTAAGAAACGAACATGTTCACTTTAAGAGAAAAGAGATACTCTATATAATAGAAGAAATCAGAGAAGAGTCTTGTAATATAAAAAGTGAACTGGACATTTCAGTCTGAGTCCAAGATTTTTTTATGTTTTCTAACTTCATTTACTAATAAATGTAGAAATAATGACATCTCTGCAGCAATGACCACATTTTGTGCCCAGATCTTGTATTCTAAACACCATTCTCCACAGAAAGAAACCAGAAGAACTTAGAGAAATGCGTATTTTATAAATGAATCAGGGAAAATACAAAATGCATTGAGAAATCTTGTTGCACTAGAAAAAAAACAGAAGTGCTCAAAGACTAATGAGGTTGGCTTATTGCTACATAGCAAATTACTCCTAAACTTAGGGGCTTACAACAAGAAACACTTATTATCTCACAGTTCTGTGGATCAGAAATGTGAGAGTGGCTTAGCTGGATGGGTCTTCTGGCTCAGAGTCATCAACAAAACTGCAATGAAGTTGTCAGTCATTCTTGCGGTTCTCCACTGTCTCACCTGGGAAAAGTTCTGCTTATAAGTTTACTCATGTGACTGTGGACAATATTTATTTCCTTACAGCTGTTATACTGAAAGCTTAAGTTGCTTACTGGTTGTTGATCAGGGGTCTCCCTCAGCCTCTGGTTAAAGTGGACTTCTTCATAGGGAAGTTTATACTATGGCATCTGATTTTCATTAGTGAGAGCAAGGAAGAAAGTACAAGAAGGTAAGCAATACAGAAGCCACAGACTTTTTATAACCTAATCTCAGACTTTCCATATCATTCACTTTTGCCCTATCCTCTTTGTTACAAGTGAATTCCTGGATGTAGCCCATACTCGAGGGGAAGAATCATAAGGACATGAATATTATGAAGCAGAGATCATCGGAAACCATTCTAGTGACTGCCTGTCACGTGGTTTTTGTCAAAGGTCAAACAGGTCATCTTGAAGGGGCTCCAATTGAGTTGATCATTTAGGGAAATTTGATCATCTGTAAGAATAACTATAATAACTTATAATGCAATGAATTTTTAAAAATCCATGAGTCCATAGTAATAGAAGAAATGAAAGAGTTGGAAAGTCACTATTTTGTGACTCCCCAGTGTGATAAAGAATTCAGGCAAGGACTATTAAAAATAGTTAAAAATCATTTGAGAAAATGCAGTTGTGTAACATGATAGTCACATAGTGCCAAAGTATGATCTATCAGATTAAATATTAGTTTTAAAAAGCATAAATGTTTGCCTTTTTCAGTAGCAATCCTAGTGGTCAACAACTCAGCCAATTACTAATAGTTGAATAACCTTATGTGTTCCCTGATGTAATGTAATACCAAGTATACTTCATCTATAGGATCTTCTTGCTATTAAGTTTAAACTTAATCTGGTCAAGTTTTTAGACCAATTTATAGGAAATATTGGGAAGAGAGGAATAAGTTATATGACACCATGAGAAAGCAATCAGACAAATCTAGAATATGTGAAATTCTAAGAAGAAATTGCCCTAGACTCTTCAAAAGGCCCTGTCACAGGGAAAAAAATAAAAGATGGAAGAGTGTTCAGATAAGAACTATGGAGAAATTTTTAAAAAATGTAATATGTGAGCCTTGACTAAATTGTGCATAGGTAAAAAATAAATTGTTTAAGTCTCTGGAAGATGTAATTCAGAAAGGTCATAGACACATAGTGCTAGGATATGAAATAAAGTTTATTGAGTGAAAGGTTTGAAGCAGAGACATAATAGAGTGCATGGATCCCCATAAATCTTATAACCTCAAAATTTAGATGGGACATAAATGACCTCTAAGTACCTGGCCAATTTTTCAGTAGAGTGGTCCTTTACTATATATTTATAGGGTGTAGACTGGGCAGGAATGATTCACACAATGTAACACTGGAAACTTCCAGGTTGTGGAAATGGTCTCACTAGAAATATGGAGCCTCCAGAGTCCAGTAGCTGGTATGAACCTCTTAATCCTTGGAACTAACTTAGACTTGCTGAAAAGCTCTCTGCTAAGTTACTGAAAAGAACCCCCAAGACCATCAGAGAACTCTCAACAGGAGACAATTTAAGAAACTTTTTAATGAACTGGATAGTAAGCAAAATTGTTGAATGACTGTAAATTTTCTTAAGTGTGATCATGATTTTGTGCTTATGCATGAAAATGACCTTCATTCTTAGAAGGTGTGTGCTGAAGGATCCAGAGGTCAAGTGTCATAATATCAACAACCTATTTTCAAATAGATTTTTTAAAAAGCTTATGTGTGGAAAAAAAGACAAAGGACAGAGAGAGATAAATAAAATGTGGCACAACGTTAGCAATTGTAAAATCTAGGTGAAGAGTACATAAGTGTTCATTGTGCTATTCTCTAAATGTCTCTGTAGTGTTGTTTTTTTTTAATAAAAAGTTGTGGGGAAATGAGGACTGTCTTAACTCCTAAGTAGAAGTAAATTTACAAACTATGAAAATGTGCTTTCTAGTTCTTCTTTTCTAGTTAAAGAAAACCCATAATCTAGACTGTCTCAGAGGCTAGACTGCTGGAATAATTAACCTATAAAAGACAGATTAAATTATTAAAGAAAAGTTTGCTCCTAGAACACTGAAATAAGGACATGGAAAATAATATTCTCGTGGAAAAATTTATCTGCTCAGTTTGAATCTCTTCTTTTGTCTACTTTAAAAATTCTCTATTTTACATAGTTGGCATATTGGCTATTTCATTGTCAAGGCTACGACACTGATCCAGCAAAATTTGAAACAAAATTCACTTTCTTTTAAAATTATTCCTTAACTATGATGATGTTTATTATATAATAAGTATCCCTTACTACCTACCTCTTACTAAGTCATCATTTGTTAAAATAACACTTTTTTGTTAAATAATGCTAAGATACTAGTCCAAGAAACAAATTAAAGGAATAAGAATTTTTTACTTATAGTACTCTGCTTCTATGAACATTTCTTCAATATCAGTAATTAAAGCAAAATTTTCTGTCCTATATAACTTCTTCACCATGACCTTCTTCTCCCTATTGTCTAATAAATATCTACTTCAATTGACCATATGAACTGTTTAAGAAATAAAAATCAGCCAGGCTCGGTGGCTCAGCCTGTAATCCCGCACCTTGGGAGGCTGAGGTGAGTGGATTGCCTGAACCCGCGGGTTCAAGACCCACCTGGGCAACTTGGCGAGACCTCATCTCTACAATAAATCAAAAAATTAGCTGGGCGTGGTAGTGCACGCCTATAGTTCCAGCTACTTGGAAGGCTAAGGTGGAAGGATCGCCGTAGCGGCCACTGCACTCCAGTCTGGGCGACAGAGTGAGACTCCAACTCAAAAAAAAAAAAAAAGAAAGAAAAATCACATTTTTCCCTCATTCTTTCTCTGATATTCATGTATGATTCTCATCACCTCTAAATTATAAAATAATACTGAACACTGAAACTGGAAAAAAGAGGCCCACTAGAAGCAAATATAATTATACATGTAAATCTCAGTAAAATAGTATTAGATACCTGAAAAGGACACCTATGTTTATTTCTTCACTGTGAGAATTTTAATAAACCTTAAAGACTGGGTTTTGGGTAGAGGGAAATTGTTAAACAGTTAATCAGCACAGCCTTCAAAGTATGGAAGCTGACATGTGGTACACATACACAATGGAATACTATACAGTCATAAAGAAGGATAAACATATGGACTTCACAGCAACTGGATGGATTTAGAGTCTATAATACTCAGTGATCTTTCTATGATAGAAACAAAGAACTGAAATATCACAAGTTCTCACTCATAAGCAGACGCTGAACATTTACCATAATACTGTAAGAAAGGGACTGGCAGTAATGGGATACTGCCAGGGTGGAGGGGGGAACACAACATCAATAAGTTGTACCTGATCTCAAACCAGGCAAAGTGGGAACCAAAGGGAAGCCCAAACTTTACCTGTATGATGACCACTTATATACCTAATCCTGAATTGTACCCTACATCTTTAAAATAAACTTAAAAAATTAAAAAAGGATGTAAGTTAGCAGAAGTAGAAAATACAGATTTGTTTTAGACTGTTTTAACATATCTCTCTAAATTAACATTAAAAAATTATGTAAATGAGTATATAAAAGTTTAGATTAAATGGTACAAAATTAAGAATATATTTTCTTAAAATAATAGAGGTTGACATTACAGAAACCTATTTTTCAATGCCTTTGACACTAACTATACAAGCTTGTGTATGTCATTTAACATCTGCATATGAGTTTCCTAATCTATAAAATGTGTATTATTTTCATGGTGTTATTGGGAAGAGTAAATTAATACATGTATATAAAGTGCTTGATACAGAGCAAACCCTCAACAAATGCAAGTTTTCTTCCAAACTATTTCCCCAAAATGATTCACAAACACCATATTTTTCTTCACAAAAATAATGTCTTAATAACTGTGATAAACAATCAATTTGCCAATCACTTCTATAATTAAGTTTAACTTTCAGAATTAAGTCTGGTTACAAACATTATGGATATGACTTATTTTTAATTAAAAAAACAAAAAGGTTTGACTGAGATGATATTTTAGGTCATGGAATTCTAATACTGTTTAATTTTATTTTTTCTAAATAAATATCTATTTTTCAAATATAAGCCATTAATACATAGTTTTCAAAAACCTAGTACAACATTAATCTGATTAAAATTCTAGGATTTTAAATTATTAGTTCCCAAAGAGGTAGCTGATCATAACACAATTAAATGGAAATAGGAACAGATTATGAAACTCAACAAAGTTCATTGTGGAAAAATAAAGGGACAACTACCACAGTCTAATTAAACGAGGGTTCTTCCTCACAAGTAAGGGTCAGAGGCCCTTTCTCTGTTTGCATCACATTAATCAAGGTCTCATGTCACAACCTCCTTAAATTCTATATCTAATATTCCTAAATATGGATTTTATCCCATTCCTCAAATGAAGACCCTTCAAATAAATCACCGTTCCTGAGGTGGTAGGCCATTTTTCATTTTATTTCATCACTCTTTCTCAGTTTTTTGATCACTGTATTCAAACAGTACACAGAACAACCCATGTTATAAACTGATATGGGCAGCCAAGGTCTGGATATTTCTTTCCACTACTCGTCTTTCTGATTACCACAGTATCAATATTTTCTTGATTCTTTGACTAAAGATTGTTTTTAGATGGTAGAGCTAAAAATAAACTCAATTTAGAGACAGCTACGAGATGCAAAACAAGGAGAATGAAATTTAAAATATGCCCTTTAATGCTGCTTGTCTAATCTTCCTAGAGAATAGGGGCACTCTAATATCTACAACATGTGCTTATGACCTAAACAGTACAAATATGTTTGAAGTTTTAACTGCCTCACAGATACTACCCACATAGGTACATGCAAAGAAAGTATTCATTTCTCCTTAAAGATGCAGCCCCTACAGTGAGAGTTTCCACATCCCCTGAAGAAAGAAGCAAAGAAAGTTAAATAAAATTATTGCTTCAATTTTAAACCCATGAATTTGCCCATTTGAATTGCTGCTTTCTTTCCAAGGGCATTTAGCAATTTACTTTTCATGTTGGCCACAAGTCGAGTATGCTCTCAGCTTTCTTCTGACTCTGTTAAGCATGAGAGAATATGGGTATGTGGCTCCCCTCAGTGGCCACTGAGAATGTCAGCACACAGAAACAAAAGGGGGAAGAATGATGCTTTGAATTATCTCCAGCAAAAGCTCATTGCCCTGTCTTCTTCACCACCTGGTAACAGCTGGTGTATATGTAAAGATCAGACAAAAAAACAGATAAAGGTCAGACCCACAAGGACTTTTCTTGTATAGAAAATCAATTTCAAATAACAGAAGTCCCAGGATAAACTTTCCAAGAACGTCTGAAGTTTAGAAAACATGGTTAGACTTAAGGGAGAAGCGATGGCAA
Source organism: Carlito syrichta (assembly GCF_000164805.1). Classification (NCBI taxonomy): domain Eukaryota; kingdom Metazoa; phylum Chordata; class Mammalia; order Primates; family Tarsiidae; genus Carlito; species Carlito syrichta. The sequence continues at coordinate 461,414 of NW_007246498.1, forward strand.
GGGAGAAGGCAGAGGCAAAGCTCCACGTATCGTTTCATTAATAGCTTAAGTTTTAGAAAAGTAGAATAAATACTATAACACCAGGGGAGAGGCTAATACCAGCATATTCCCAACCTGACAAGTCATTTGAAATGGAAACTGACACAATGAAAAATGTTCATGTGCAGAATATATTCCAGCTGAGAGTCTTCAATATCAGCAGCTCCCAAAGGTTCCAGGCAGGTACTTAGACATTCATAGCATCAGAATTTCTGGGCCTCGGCCCAGGTTTCAGCCATGTCCCACATACAACATTGCCTTGGATCTCTTGAGAGTTCAACCTACATAACAGTCACTAAATTCAAAGCATAAAATTTCTGAGTAAGGAAAATGCTTTGGAACAAAGATGGGAAGATATATCTGCCTTCCAAATTTATAAACCTCCATATTTACTGGCACTAGTCAGATCACAAGCACTATGCACAATAATTTACAAACATTGGTAATTGCTCAAGTAAGAAGTAGAAGGGGTCTTGGCTAACCCCATTTCTACCAACAAGGCTGACTTGTTAATTCTGATGCCTCACCCTACCTCTTAAACATGAGTGGAAACCCCAAAATAACCTGAATTATCTTTTTGGAGGGTAGGCCACTTGTAGTACACTTGGAATTTGTTACTCTGGATCCAATGGTCAAGCAGAGTTTCTATCAGAAAATTTTGAGAAGGTTGAGTCACGATTTGCAGAAGCAGCATTGTGTCAAACTGGTGACTGTTTCTTCCACCATGACGGTGCACCTGCCCACACCATACTGAGTGTTCAGTATTTTTTTTTTTAACAAAAACAGCATGATTCCTGTACCCTACCCACCCTGTTCACCTGATCTCACCCCGAGTGACTTTTTTTGTTGTTTCCCCGATGAAAAGTATCCTCAAAGGGAAACGTTTTGCCAACTGGAAGAGGTAAAACAATGGCAGAAGCACTAAAAAGTATGAAAATTGACAAGTTCAAAAAATGTTTTGACCAGGTACACTGAGTACAGAGGGAGTAAGGGCCAGTTAGAAGCCCAAACTTCATCTGCATGCAGCTCACTTATGTAGGAAATCCTCACTCCAACCCTTTGCACTTGGAAACATCTCGCAGATCACTTACCAGTCAATCAACTGCATTTTTTTTTTTTTTTTACAAACTAGTGAATAACAAATGCCTTTCTATTAAGTAGAATAGTGTTGGAACCAATCATTTTATTGTAATGGTGTTTGGCTTAATGGAATTTTGGACATTAACGAACGTATTTACGAAAAAAATCAAAATTTTATATCTTATATTTTTCAAATGTGTGGTAACATGAAACAGTCACAGACATGCATTGCAGGTTTATTGATACATGTTGTGCAATATTAATTTGTTCGATGTCTTCTACTTGTTTTCCTATTTGCGTGGACTAGGCAGTCTTGTTTTCTTCCTCCTACATTAATAATATGTAATTTATTGTCCAGTTGGTTGTTCAAAGAAGGTGAGGAAGGATGCACTTGAGACTCCTGAAAACCTCTTCTCAAATGATCGATCATATCTCATATATATTCCATCTCTTTATTCTCTTTTTCATGTAATTGGAATGGAAAACTTCAAGTAAACATACACTTTTGAAAAATTTGCTTTTGCATAAGTTTGTCCTGTATAATCACCAGCAATCTCTTTATGTCCCCTGAGAGGGAACATTAGAGTGGTTTGCTAGATTTATGATGTCCCCTCAGAAGGGACATCTGAGTGCAAAGAGCTAAAACAAACTAAAAAATAAATGTTTTGAGTAGTGGGAAAAGTATCTTGATAGCTTTATTGCATCAAATGAAGAGTACTTTGAAGGTGACTAAAGTTTATACATGCAAAAATAAATACACAAGTTTTTGTAAATAAATTCTGGGTTTTGGAGGGGTTACCCCTCCCATACGTCTCCCTAATTCATGTATAACCCCTCCGTTTACCTTTGTTTCTTTTCTAGTTTTTTCTACCTCCATTCTTGACCTTAACCTAGCCTCTTCTCCCTGATTCATCACCTCATCCACGTCACTTTCCCCAACCTCCAAATACTGTTTTAGGTTCAGAGCTTGACTCTTCTCTCTTGACTTTTATTTCCCTTAATCTTCTTCTAATGAACTTTCCTCAGCCAGCTGTTATTGCTAACGTGTTAAGCAAAGTAGGTTAAAGGATAAGTTACCAAAGACACTTTACTACAAAGCATTATAGAATTATAGAGCTTACTGCCCCAAAGGATCTCAATATATAATATGACAGAGCTTTCACCTTACAGGTTGTAAAGGTATCTCTGAATTTTTCAGATACTGAAATTGAGGCTTCGAGCAGGTAAGTGTCTTGCCCAGCAATTACCTGGAATTTGCCGCTTCTTAAGACAGAGCATTTCCCATTCTTTAACAGCACTTTTTGCAGGTAACAACACAGAAAAAGTTCTGAGGAAAGAGTTAGGTTTGGGGTACTCTTTGAGCATTGTCACCTAAATAAAAAGCCACCTGACAGCACATATTTGAATCCTAGAATTAGAAACAGTCTACTTTTTAATTATAACTATTTGGTCTTTTACATTCTTCCTTTTTTGTCTTCACTTCAGTATGAATAATTAGCCCTTTTTTGATAAATGTCTCTTCCCTGGTTATTGTGTATGAACACAAAATATGTTCTCATTTTAAGGGGTATTGTTTTCACCTGCCAGCTGTCATTAAAAATTGCATCTGCAAAAAGCAAGCCTTCCTCATAGTTTTTTATGTTTTGTTTTGCCAGGGAAGGTTAATTGCAGTTCTGCTCCCATAGCTTCCTTACTGCTGTGGAGTTAACCATGGGTTTGCTGTGCTGGGAAAGGTTTATCAAAGGTCTGGAATCCAAAACAATGGCAACAATAAATACCAATTAGACCCAGGGCCTTTGCTCCTACTGCCTTCACAGGTTAAAGCAGCAAAGCCAGCTTTTGACATCAGCAAGACTGGACTCTCCTGAAGTCATTGAAGAGGCTGGCAGAGGGCCTTTTTTCAAGATCACTTTAGGATCACAAGTTCTCCTACCTGCTTGAGATGATGACATGGCAACACTGGTAAACAGTGTCTGTCCTCCCTAGCTTCTCAAAACATCTTCTTTTAAATGTTTGCCACTATACTAGGCCTTAATTGGTGAATTGGGAGTGTTAAGTGATGTGTGAATCTGTCATCTACAATTTGTTTTGTCATAGGATAATAACTTGAGAAGCTGACATTGGAGCTTGATTGTAGAACAAAGAAAATTCGAAGTAAAAATTGTACACTCTACTTTTGGTAGAAATAGATAATAAGCATTTCTTACCTATCTTTTCTAGTTCCTTTCTTAAAAACCACTGACTTTCTAAAACAGAAAAATGCAGATACAGTATCTAAAAACATTAATGATATAGAGATATATAAACTAGGCAATCACATAAAGAAATTTAAGTTCCTTGAAAATACTTAGCTTTTGAAGTAAACAGAAAATTACTGGTAATTTTGCTAAATCATTGAAATAGCAACATAAACACTAGTTACAGTGATACAGTGACACAGATGTTACAAATAGCAACTACAATGACCTTTAGTACTCTCATGGCTAAATAACCAACAGTTACAAAACCAACTGTTCATCCCTCTTCATGCGGTCAACAAAAGTCAAACCAAATTTTAATTTCTGAACATTAAAGGACTCTCACTACCAAATTTGGCTTTGCAGGTTACTACCTCCCTGAGGAAAAAAGATATAGCAACAAAATTTAAAAATGTTTAATCATTACCACTCATCATCTTAGAGGATCCTTTTTCTTTTGTGTCTTTAATTTTCCAGTCATTATTCATGTGAAGATATAATAATATCACCATTATTATATAGTGTGGCCCATATAGTATGATCATCATTTTTTAAAATCTTTTTTTTTTTTTTTTTTTTAAATAATTAATCAGTATTTTTATTATAGTTTTGTGGGGTACAGTTAAGGGTTAAATGTACAATTACGTTTCATTCAGACACCCTGTTGATAAAAGAGGTGTTTTCCCAGCCCCAAACAGAATATTTGCTACTGTTAATCCCCTCCCCCTCCCCCCCATAGTTTCCCAGTACCGTCAGTCATTTTGTTATAATATTACATTGGATGTTCAAGGTCCATTATATGAGTGAGAACATGTGATATTCTGATCTTTGTTTCTGTGTGAGGTCACTCAGTATTATAGACTCTAGTTCCATCCAGGTTGCTGCAAAATTCATGATTTTGTTCTTTTTTATGGCTGCGTAGTATTCCATCGTGTATATGTACCACATTTTTTTAATCCAGTCCTCTTTTGATGGGCAGCATGGTTGTTTCCAGGTTCTTGCTATTGTGAACAATGCTGCGATAAACATACGTGTGCAAGTATCTTTTTTATAGAGTGATTTGTGTTCTTCAGGGTATATTCCCAGTAGGGGGATTGCAGGGTCATATGGAAGGTCAATTTTTAGAGCTTTTAGGAATCGCCACACTGCTTTCCACAGAGGTTGCACTAGTTTACACTCCCACTAACAGTGTAGAAGTGTTCCCTTTTCACCACACCCTCTCCAGCAACTGTTATTTATTGAGTTATTGATAATTGCCATTCTGACTGGAGTTAGGTGGTATCTCAGTGTGGTTTTGATTTGCATCTCCCTGATGATTAGTGAGGTTGAGCATTTCTTCATGTGTTTGTTGGCTTCTCGAATGTCTTCTTTTGTGAAGTGTCTGTTCATATCTTTTGCCCATTTTATAATGGAGTTATTTGTTTTCTTCTATTCAGTACGTTTCAGTTCCTTGTAGATCCAGGATGTTAAGCCTTTGTCAGACCTAGAGTTGGCAAAGACTTTTTCCCAGTCTGTAGGCTGTCTTCCTGCTCTCTTGATGGTTTCTTTGGCTTTGCAGAAGCTTGTCAGTTTAATAAGGTCCCATTTGTCTATCTTCTCTCTTAAGTCCTGTGGGTTTCGGGTTTTGTACAGGAATTGGATGCCAGTTCCGATTTCCATGAGAGTATTTCCTTTCTTTTCTAAGGTTCTTATGGTTTGAGGTTTTACATTTAGGTCTCTGATCCATTTGGAGCTAACCTTTGTGCATGGGGATAGATAGGGTCCTGTTTCAATCTTCTGCATGTGGTCAGCCAATTTTCCCAGCACCATTTACTGAATAGGTTCTCCTCTCCCCATTGGTAGGTGGGGGGGCTTTGTCGAAGATGAGTTGGTTGAGAAATTGAGGTTTTGCTTCTGGAATCTCAATTCTGTTCCATTGATCTATATGCCTGTTCCTGTACCAATACCAAGCTGTTTTGATGATTGTAGCTTTATAGTAAAGTTTGAAATCTGGTATTGTGATACCACCTGCTTTGTTTTTTTTGCTGAGGATTGTTCTGGCTATTCTTGGATGTTTGTGTTTCCATATGAATTCCTGTGTTGTTTTTTCTAGGTCTGAGAAGAATGTTGTTGGTAATTTAATGGGTATTGCATTGAATTTGTAGATTGCCTTAGGTAAGATGGACATCTTCACAATGTTGATTCTTCCGATCCATGAGCATGGAATATTTTTCCACTTGTTCGTGTCAGCTTTGATTTCTGTGAGCAGCGTTTTCTAATTTTCATTATAAAGGTCTTTCACGTCTCTGGTTAGGAAGATGCCAAGGTATTTCATTTTTTTTGTGGCTATTGTGAATGGAACTGTGTTTTTTATTTGGGTTTCTGTTTGTTTATTATTGGTGTAGAGAAATGCGATTGTCTTTTGTACATTTATTTTGTATCCTGAGACTTTGCCAAAGGCTTTTATCAATGTAAGGAGACCTTTGACAGATTCTCTTGGGTTTTCAAGGTACACCATCATATCATCTGCATAGAGAGATAACTTGACTGCCTCTTTTCCTATTTGAATACCTCTGATTGCCTCCTCTTCTCTGATTGCTCTAGCCAGGACTTCCAATACTATGTTGAACAGGAGGGGAGAGAGTGGGCATCCTTGTCTAGTTCCAGTTTTCAGGGGAATTGGTTCCAATTTTTGTCCATTTAGGAGTATGCTGGCTGTGGGTTTCTCGTAGATGGCTTTTACTATTTTGAGGTATGTTCCCCGTATGCCTAGATGTTCAAGGGTTTTTATCAAGAAGGGGTGCTGGATTTTATCAAAAGCTTCTTCTGCATCTAGTGATATGATCATGTGGTTTTTGTTTTGACATCTGT
>NW_007246499.1:0-7248 GCF_000164805.1 Carlito syrichta
TCATGGTTTACTCAAAAAGCTCCTTTAGGACTCATAGGCATTGGTCGAGTACCCTCAGTAGCCAATAGCTCTAAAATTTTAAATTAGACAAATGCGACTTCAAAAACTTTTTGCCCATACGTTATTCCATCTATTCCCTTTACATTATGGGGAAGAGATATTCTTGCTCAAATAAGCATGCATTTATATAGCCCTAATGATAAAGCTTCAGCACAAATACTGTAGATGGGCTATGATCCCTTTAAGGGACTTGGCATAGACGACAGGTAATGCAGGAACCTGTCCAAGTTAATGAAAAGACAAATTAAGCTGGTACTAAATCTATTGTTCCCAAGACCCTATTACCTGGAAAGCCGAAAAACCGATTTGGTTGGAACAATAGTCCATGCCCTTAGAAAAGCTAAGGCAGTCAAAAAACTAGTTTTACAACAATTAAAGGTTGTTCATATAGAACCTTCTACTAGCCCCCCTGAATGGCAACCACTAGCCCTGAAAACACTCCTACGTTTTGTAATTAAGAAAAAAATCTAGTATATGGAGACTTTTACAGGATTTAAGAGCTATTAACACTACTTTGGGAGCCATGGAATGTTACAGCCTGGATTGCTATACCTGTTAACTTTAATATTATAGTTATTGATTTACAGAATTGTTTCTTTACTATACCTTTAAGCCCAGAGGACTGTAAACAATTTACATTCAGTTTACTTTCTGAAAATTCAAAAACTTTTGTTCCACCTCCAGGAGGAGACAACTCTCAAGGACTGAGACCTAACATACTATGCCAAATGAATGTAACTCGTTTTCCCAGCTTTGGATAATTGTCTTATTTGCATATGACTGTAGATACATTTTCTCATGTTATTTTAGCTTCAGCAAAAAACTGGAAGAAACCTACAAGGACGTGGTAAAACATTTATTCTTTTGCTTTTCACAGCTAGGTTTGCCAGATCAACTGAAAACCAACAACGGTCCTGCATATACATCTAAATCTTTCCAGCAATTTTACTCCTATTTAATATTTCAAATTCCACAGAAATTTCCTACAATTCACAAGGTCAAGCCATAGTTGAAAGAGTTCACCAAACGTTAAAAAATCAATTAAGTTATAAGAGGGTGAATTCAAGTATAGCTCTCCTCACCACATCTTGAATCACACTTTATTTGTTATTAATCATTTAAATTTGGACTCTTCAGGCTATTCAGCTATGACTAGACATTGAGATCCAGAAGAAAGTATAAAACCTCTGATAAAATGGAAGTCTTCTTACAGGAAAAGGGGAGAGCCTGCTTTATATCGTGCTCAAGTCAAACTTGTTACTAATCATAATTTTCCTTATGAAGGACATTCCAACTCCCTCCCTATTTGTTTTTATAATAATTCTTCTTTTAATAATTACCAGCCTTCTTGCTTAATGTCTACCTTTAAGTCTCTGAATACAGAAAGCCCTTATCAGCACAATATCAAGGACGGTTGGCGACTGGAGATGTTAATGCCTGGAGGAACCGCCCCGAGTCATGTGACAGGAGCTTCATCACCTCTCAGCATACGTTCTTGTGCCTTCGATGATACAGAAAAGGACTGGTCACTCATACGGCGAGATGCTGGCTTCCCGAAATGGAGAGACTGTGCTTATAACTCTAAGGTAGACTATCCTGTACCTGGTGAAAAATTATATATTAGTGACTGGGGTTTTAATGGCTATACCCTTGCCACAGCTAGAAGGCACCCACATGGATGGGCTACACCCATGTTTCTAAGTTCTCTATCCTCTAATCATTCATTAAAGACTCAGCTTTATTGATTGTTTGCAGCAACAGGTCCTGTAACACTTTATTGTCCTCATTTCGTTTTGCAACCTTTTTACAATATCTAATGAGAGTCTTAATATACAGGAAAATACACAGTCCCTTGTCAAGGAAGAAAAAGAATCGGGATTATAGCAGTCCTCAATCCTAAAAATCAAAATGCCATCTGCTATGGGTTAAAAAAGAATCAGGGTTTAGAAGCTGGAACATAGGTAATAGGAGTCCTCATATGCAAAACAGGATTCTGGGGGAAAGGGAGTCCTCATATACCGGATATTACACAGTCCTTCGGTAAAGAAGAATAAGGAATCTGTGATACACTACTCCACAATCCGAAAAATTATCAGGACGTCTTGCTGTGGTATAAACAAGAATCAAGGCTTCGAGCTCATCTCATGTTTCAGAGATATTTAGCTTGTGGGTATTATGAAGCAGTCCTTTGAGTACTCCACCAACATTCTGTTCTTCTTGACAGTTGTAATCGGTTATGTGGTAGTAAAAATTTCTTAAGTTCCCTGGGACAACTAAGGCCAGATTCCCGGAAAAAAAGTATCATATTGCCGTGTTTGGATGTAACTTTGGTCTTAAGATGAACTTGGTAATCCTAAAATTTCCGTTTGTACTTTATTTGTAGAGGGGCCGAGGGTTTTGCAGTAGCTAAATATTAAGTATGAATTATTAAAATGTAACCAGGATCCATGGATTCCACGTCCCTAGGAAACATCTGGGCATCTGTATTTTTGTACACAGAGTTTTGGAATCCACATGGACAGGGAAATTGAGGGCATCTTGCTGAGAACGGAAAGGGAATCCGGTCTTGGAGTTCTCACTCGCCTAAGTCTACAAAGGCTCTTGTTAAGGTTTAATCAGCAATGTGGGCTTCTATGTCACCACATTTTTAGTGTGTCTTTTGAAAAGTGACCAGGAATCTTGGGTTACAATTCCTCAAGAACATTATGGGAGTCTTTCTCTTGATATCCAAGCAATTGGAATTCTAGGTCACCAGGAAATATCTTGGCGTCTTGCTGAGAATGAAGCAGGAATTTCAGTAATGGGAGTCCTCATATGCAGAACACTGTACTACCTGTAGCTATGGAAGAATAAGTAATCTTTGTTACACTAGGCCTCCATCCCAAAAACCTACAGACAGTCTTGCTAAGAGATAACCACCATTCAGGTTTTGGGAGTAGGAATCTGGATAATGCGAGTCCTCAGATACAGGAAACTGCACTGTCTATTGCTAAAGGAGAATGAAGAATCTGGTTTACCCGTGGCCTCCATCCCAAAAACTTCAGGGTTTCTTGCTAAGGGCTTAACAGAAATTTGGGTTTTTGAAGCATAAACTAGGGAAAAGAAATGCTCCTATACAGACAAATACACTGACTTTTCCTAAGAAAGAATAAGGAATGTGGGTGACATGTTTTCTCAATCTTCAAAAAAATATACGGCGTCTTCATAAGATCTAAACAAGAATCAAGCTTTCGACGCATGTATCTGTGAACAGGGGTACTCGTATAAAGGCAACTATACGGCTGTTGCTAAAAATAAGGAATCTGGGTTATATGAGTCCTTAGTCCTAAAAATCTACAGGGTATCTTGCTGACGGCTAAAGAAGAATCAGGGATTAGAGGCATGAATGTGGGTAATAGCAATCCTCATATACAGGAAACTACAAGGCCTCTTGCTCATAAATGGAAGAAATCTGTTTTCTACGGTTCCTCTATCACAAAATCTACATGACTTCTTACTAAGGGTTAAACAAGGATCAGGGTTTCAAAACAGGTATCAAGGGAAAGAGAGTCCTCACATACAGGACACTACATGACCTCCAACTAAGTACGAATAAAGATTCATTGATGTTCACTCACTCAATCTAGAAAATTCCCAGGCTGTCTGCTATGGGACAAACAAGAAACAGATCTTCGAGCTCCCCAAATGTTTCAGAGCAATTTAGCATTGGGATATTATGTATCGGTCATTTCAGGACTCCAGCAACATTCTAGTCCTCTTAAAAATTGTAAATGGTATTGGGCACTCCAAGTCCGTTAGGTTCCTCAGAACAACTAAGGCCAGATTCCAGGACAAAAAGAGTCTTCTTGCCATATTTGGATGTAACTCTGGTCTTAAGGTGAACCCTGTAATCCTTCCCCTTCCATGTCTCTTTATATTTTGAGAAGGGACAAGGGTTTCGCACTTGCCAAATGTTTACTATGTACTTTTAAAGGCAACCAGGCATCATGGAATCCACGAACTTAGGAAACTTCTTGGCATCTGTCTTTTGATATACTGATTTTGGAAACAAAATCGACAGGAAAAATCAGCGCATCTTACTGAGAGTTAAAAGGAAATCCTGTTCTAGGAGTTCCCATTTTCCGGAATCTACAGGGTGTCTTGATAAGGTTTAATCAGCAATCTGGGCTTCCAGGACCCTATATTTTCAGAGCTACTTGCTCTGTCGATACGCTAAATCTGTCATTACACATCCTCAGGATCATTCTGGTCCTCTTGTCAGTTGTAATCAACGATTTGACCCTAGAAATCCTTTTGTTTCCTGGGACCATCTAAGACCATAATCGTATACTCCAGAATCAAAAGGAATATTGGTACGAAATTCCTCAATTCAGGTGACCTCAAAATACAGAAAATCTTGTGTGTGGGCAGGTAGGAATTGAGGTTTTGGGTTTGGAATATTTCACATTTTGAGGAGGTCTTGTTAAGGGGAACAAGGAATCTTGCATTCCAGATCCAAAAGAACCTAATGGACGATTTCTCTTGATATCCACAAAACTAAAATTCTTGATCACCAGAAACTGTCTCAGCATCCTGCAGCGTGAAGCAGGAAGCTGGGTAATGAAGGTCATCATGTACAGGATACTACACGTCATACTGCTAAGGAAGTATAAGGAATCTTCCTTATTTGAGTCCTCAATCATAAAAACTACAAGCCGTCTTCCTAAGATGTAACCACGAATCAGGTTTTTGAAGTAGGAATCTGGGTAATGGGAGTCCTCACATAAAGGAAACTTCACTGCCTATTGCTAAGTAAGAATAAGGAATCTGTGTTACTCGGGTCCTCAATCCCAAAAATGCTTAAGGTCATCTTGCTATGGGCTAAATACAAATCATGGTGTTTTCGAGCATGAATCTGAAAAATGGAGTCCTTATTTAGAAGCAACTACATAACCTTTTGCCTAGAAAGAATAAGGAATCTGGGTTACACGAGTCCTCAATCCCAAAAATCTACAGAGCATCTTGGAATGTTCAAAAAAGAATCAGAGTTTCGAAGCAGGATGTATCTAATGAGAGTCCTAATATACAGGAAAATACACAGCCCCATGCCAAGGGAGAAAAAGAATGGGGTATAGCAGTCCTCAGTCCTTAAAATCAACATGCCATCTGCTGTGGGCTAAACAAGAATCAGGATTTAGAAGCTGGAATATAGGTAATAGCAGTCCTCATATGCAAAATCTGCATGATCTCTAGCTAAGGAAACCTAAGAAACCTTTTTACACGGTACCTCCATCACAATATCTACATGACATCTTGAGAATTGCAAAACAAGAATCAGGGATTCCATACAGGATTCTGGGGAAAGGGAGTCTTCATATACAGTACATTACATGACCCCTCGGTAAAGAAGAATAAGGAATCTGTGATACACTAGTCCACAATCCGAAAATTTCTCAGGGTGTCTTGCTTCCGTATAATGAAGTATCAAAGCTTCGAGCTCGTCTCATGTTTCAGAGATATTTTGCTTGTGGGTATTATAAATCAGTCATTTCAGGACTCCAGCAACATTCTTTTCCTCTTGACACCTGTAATCGGGTATCTGGTAGTACAAATCTCTTAAGTTCCTCGGGACAATGCAACCAGTATCCATGGATTCCACGTCCCTAGGAAACATCTGGGCATCTTCATTTTTGTACACAGAGTTTTGGAATCCACATGGACAGGGAAATTCAGGGCATCTTGCTGAGAACGGAAAGGGAATCCGGTTCTTGGAGTTCTCATTCGCCTAAATCTACAAAGTCTCTTGATATCGTTTAATCAGCAATCTGGGCTTCTATGTTGCCACATTTTTAGTGTGTCTTTTGAAAAGAGACCAAGAATCTTGGGTTCCAATTACTCAAGAACTTTATGGGAGTTGTTCTCTTGATATCCAAGCAACTAGAATTCTAGGTCACCAGGAAATATCTATGCGTCTTGCTGAGAATGAAGCAGGAATTTCAATAATGGGAATCCTCATATACAGATCACTACACGACCTGAGGGTACGGAAGAATAAGCAATCTTGGTTACACGAGGCCTCCATCCCAAAAACATACAGACCGTCTTGGTAAGAGATAACCATCATTCAGGTGCTGGGAGTAGGAATCTGGATAATGGGTATCCTCATATAAAAAACACTACACTGTCTATTGCTAAATGAAAATAAGGAATCTGGTTTACACGTGTCCTCCATCCCAATAAAACTTCAGGGTTTCTTGCTAAGGGCTAAACACGAATTTGGGTTTTTGAAGCATAAACTAGGAAAATGAAATGCTCATATACAAGGAAATGCACTGACTTTTCCTAAGAAAGAATAAGGAATGTGGGTGACATGTTTTCTCAATCTCCAAAAAAAAATACGGCGTCTTCCTAAGATCTAAACAAGAATCAAGCTTTTGACGCATGTATCTGTGAACAGGAGTACTCATATACAGGTAACTGCATGGCTGTTATTAAAAATAAGGAATCTGGGTTATATGAGTCCTCAGTCCTGAAAATCTACAGGGCATCTTGCTGACGGCTAAAGAATAATCAGGGATTTGAGACGTGAATGTGGGTAACAGCAATCCTCACATACAGGAAAGTACATGGCCTCTTGCTAATAAAAGAGAAGAAATCTGTTTTCTACTGTTCCTCTATCACAAAATCTACAAGAATTCTCACTAAGGGCTAAAAAAGTATCAGAGTTTTGAAACAAGAATCAAGGGAATGAGAGTCCTCACATACAGGACACTACTTGGCCTCCAACTAAGTACGAACAAAGAATCATGTTTGTAAGCGCCCTCAGTCCAAAAAATTCCCAGATTGTCTGCTATGGGACAAATAAAAAACAGATCTTCGAGCTCCCCAAAATTTTCAGAGCAATTTCGCATTCGGGTATTATGAATCGGTCATTTCAGGACTCCAGCAACATTCTTGTCCTCTCAAAAGTTGAAAATGGTATTGGGCACTCCAAGTACTTTAGGTTCCACAGAACAACAAAGGCCAGATTTCAGGACAAAAAGAATCTTCTTGCCATATTTGGATGTAACTCTGGTCTTAAGGTGTACCCTGTAATCCTTCCCTTCCCCTGTCCCTTTTTATTTTGAGAAGGGACAAGGGTTTAGAAATGGCCAACGTTTACTACATACATTTAATAGTAACCAGGAATCATGGAATCCATGAACTTAG
>NW_007246500.1:0-17755 GCF_000164805.1 Carlito syrichta
GAGCCCAGCAGGTCGAGGCTGCAGTGGCCGGGAACGGCCACTGCACTCCTGTCTGGGCGACAGTGAGACTCCAACTCTAAAAAATAAAAATAAAAATGTGTCTTCTTTTGTTGTTAAGAGGAATGTTACATACCAATTAAGTCAAGTTGGTTGATAGTATAGTTCAAATCTTACACATCTACTGACTTTCTGTCTCCTTTTTCTAGCAATTTTTGTGTGAAGAATGCTGAAATCACTTATAATTGTGAATTTATCTGTTTCTTCTTTCAGTTCTATCAATTTTTGCTTCATGCAATTTGAAGTACTGCTGTTTGACATAACAAGATTTAGTATAGTTATCTCCTTACAGATTGATCCCCTTATAATTATAAAATGTCCCTCATTTTTCTGATAACATTTCTTGTTCTGAAATCGACTTAATCAGATATTGATATCAATACATCCATTTTTGCTTTCTTTTTATTAATGCTTGCTTAATATTTCTTTTCTCCATTTAAAAAATGTTTAATCTATATGTATTCTGTATTTAAAGTGGGTTTCTTGCAGATAATTTAATAATTATATATTTCTTTTTTTAGTACAATCTGACAAAAAAATCTTTGACTTTTAATTGAAGTGTTTATATGATTATTGCTATGGTTGCAAACCCACTAAGTTGCTATTTGTTTCCTATTCATTCTGTCTGTTCTTTATTTATTTTCCCTTCTTTTCCTGATTTATTTTTGCTTGAGTTTTTTTTTTGTTTTTTGTTTTGAGTTGTGGTCTCACTCTGTCGCCCAGGCTGGAGTGCAGTGGCACACTCATGGCCACCGCAGCCTCAACGTGCTAGGCTCAGGCAATCTTTCTGCCTCAGACTTCCAAGTGGCTGGAACTACAGGCACTGCCACCATGCCGGGCTAATTTTTTTTTTTAATTTATTATAGAGATGAGGTCTCACCAAGTTGCTCAGGCTGGTCTTGAACTCAGGCAATCGTCTCACCTTGGCCTCCCAAAGTGCTAGGATTATAGGCATGAGTCGCTGAGCTCGGCCTGCTCGAGTATTTTTAATGATTCAATGTTATCTCCACTATTGGCTTATTTACTTTTCTCTCTCACTTTTTAGCGGTTGTTCTAAAGTTTGCAATGTACATCTTTAGCTTGTCACAATTTACCTTGGAAATTGCTTCTCCACTTCATATATATTCAAGAATTTTGCAATTTTTACAAACTTTCATTTTCTTCTTTCTATTTTTTTGTATTTTACTACTACACGTGGTGTTAACCTCACAATACAAAATATAAAGCAAAAAATATTAAAAAGTACTTTATATTTTCCATTTTATTTACCACTTATTATGTTTTCTATTCCTTTGTGTAGATCTAAATTTCCATCTTGTATTCTCCTTTTTCCTGAAGGACTTTTATTTTTTTTATATTTTGAGTTGGAGTCTTACCCTTTCGCCCAGACTGGAGGACTGTGGCCACTCCCCGCCACCACAGCCTCTACCTGCTGGGCTCCAGAGATCCTTCCACCTCAGCCTTCCAAGTAGCTGGAACTACAGGCGTGCGCTACCACACCTGGCTAATTTTTTGATTTATTGTAGAGATGAGGTCTCACCAAGTTGCCCAGGTGGGTCTCAAACCCGCGGGCTCAGGCAATCCACTCACCTCAACCTCCCAAGGCGCAGGAATACAGGCTGAGCCACCGAGCCCAGCTAGGACTTTTATTAACAGCTCTTCTGGTGATAAATCACCTCAGTTTTTGTTTGCCTTCATTTTTTGGAAGCTATTTTTTCTGAGTTCAGAATGTTAAGTTGACTTTTATTTTATTTTTTTCAGAAATTAAAGATCATGCTATGGTTTTACTCCTTGCATAATTTTATGTGAGAAGTTAGCTGTCATTCTTATGTTTGCCTTTTCTCTCAGCTTTCAAGATTTTTTTTCCTATTTATTGCTATTTTCCAGCCATTTTTTTTTATGTGCTTGGTGTCATTTTGTTGTTGTTTATTGGTATTAGTTAAGCCTCTTGGATTTGTGGGTTTAATAGTTTTCATCAAGTTAGGAACTTTTCCAGTCATCAGTTTTTCAAATATTTTTCTTTCTTCTACTCTTCCTCCTCTCCTTCTGGGACTTCAATTACATGATGGTAGAGCACTTAACACTGTCCCACAGGTCACTATTACTCCATTTATTTTTAATATTATTCACTTTTGTTGTTGTTTTGATACTTTCTTTTTCTTTGCTGTTGTTTCTTTGATTTTATTGCTCATTTTATCTGAAGTGTCCAATCTGCTGTTAATACCATCTAGTGTATTTTTATTTCAGATATTGTACTTTTTATCACTAGGGATTAGATTTTTGTCTTTTCTGCATCTTTCATTTCTCTTCTTATGATGTTCATATTTTCCTTTGATAGCTGCTGCAACATCCTATTCTGCTAATTTTATCATCTGTATCATCTCAAAGCCTTTTTTCTCCATTTCTTAATTTTTCTCTTGGTTATGGGATATATATTCTTACTTATGTGCATACCTTTTCATTGGATAGAGGCATTTTGATATTACGGTGTTTGGTACTAGCTTTTGTTGTATTCACTTAAGTATTATTGAGCCATGTTCTAGGACACAGTTAAGTTATTTGGAATCAACTTGGTTTTTTTTGAAGCTTTGTTAAGTTAAATCCAGAGTTGCATTTATTTTGGGGTTAATTTCATACCAAATTACCCCAAGGCATTGCTGAAGGATAGAGTCATCAGAAATGATTTCATTTTATTAGTTTTATTTTTATTATTTTACGTTATATTTACAGGGTATTTTCACTAGATATAGAATGCTAGGTTAGTAATTCTTTCTTTCAGCCTTTTAAAGATATTATTCTTTGTTTGTTGGCTTCTAGTTTTCTTATAAGAAGTCAGTGCTTAGCCGGGCTCGGTGGCTCAGCCTGTAATCCCGTGCCTTTGGGAGGCTGAGGTGAGTGGATTGCCTGAGCCCGCAGGTTCGAGACCCACCTGGGCAGCGAGACCTCATCTCTACAATAAATTTTAAAAAAAATCAGCCGGGCATGGTAGCGCATGCCTGTAGTTCCAGCTACTTGGAAAGCTGAGGCGGAAGGATCGCCGGAGCCCAGCAGGTTGAGGCTGCGGTGGCCGGGAGCGGCCACTGCACTCCAGTCTGGGCGACAGGGTGAGACTCCAACTCAAAAAAAAAACACACACAAAAAAGTCAGTGCTGGTTTGTATTTGATGTCTTTTGTTATTGATACTCCTGTATGCAATGAATTTTTTTTTCTGACTGCTTTTAAGATTTTTCTCTTTATCTTTGGTTTTCAGCAATTTGATTCTGATATGCCTAGGGGAGGTTTTTTGTTGTTGTCATTGTTTGTTTGTTTCTTTTGTTTGAGGTTTGTTGAGATTCTTGAATGTGCGGATTGATATTTCTCATCAAGTTTGAAATTTACAGTTACTGTTTATTTGAGCATTCTTTTCAGCCCCATTATTTTTCTTCTTTCTGTTTGGAACTTCTATTACTCATAGTTTAGATTACGTGATATTGTCCCATAAATCACTGAGATTCTACTAATTTTGTTCAATTCCCCTCCCCTTTGTACTTGTTTGGAGAGTTTTTATTGCCCTGACTTAAGTTTTCTGATCTTTTCTTTTGCAATATCTTTTCAGCTGTTAAACCCATTCAGTGAGTTTTAAAATTCCAAATCTTTTATTTTTAAGTTCTACAAGTCCCATTCAGTTTTAAATATATATAATTTCCATTTCTCTGTTAAGATTCCCCATCTGTTCATTTTGTATATATGTATAGATTCATTTAAAAAGTCTTGAACACATTTATAAGAGCTGTTTTAAAAATCTTGTTTGCTAATTCCAATATTTTTGTTATCGCTGGGTCTGTTTATATTGACTTGGTTTCTCTCCCGGGTATTTTGACACATGTTCCTGTTTTATATATCTAGAAATTTTTTTACTATGTGCAAAATATTGAAACTACATTATCGATCATTTGGGTTATTTTGTCTTTCTTGAAAGCGTATTGGGTTTTATTCTGGCAGGTAGTTAATTTACTGGTGGGTCAGCTCAACCTTGTCATGGCTTGGTTTTATGCTTAGTTAAGGTAGATCTAAAATGTCTCTTACTGTAAGGCTAGAATAGCCCTATTCCTAGGATGTGGACTTTCTGGAGTCTCAGCTAGAATTGTGAGTATTCCCCGCTTTGGTTGGTCAGAACTTCTGTGTCTCTCGGCATCAGGCCACCTTTAAAATCTCCATTTAGCATAGCCCACTAATAATTGTTCTGTGTTAGGCCTCAGGTAATCTTCTGCTATGCATAAACTGCTTAGTATTTGGCCAAAAACTTAAAGGCATTCCAGGCTAACTTGGGAGCTTACCTCTATGCATATCTCCCTCTGCTCTGGTACTCTGCCCTGCAAATTCCAGATTCCTCAGCAAACTTGAACTATATGGTCTGATACTATGACTGTCCGTTTGCGCTCCACTTTCCCATGCCTTCGTCTGGAAATGCTCTCAGACAGAAATCCCAGGTAAAGGTGAACCTTGTCTTGTATCTTTCCATTCTCTCATGGATCTCAGCCCTGCACTGTATACTGTCCAAAGCCAGTTGTCCCAAGCCTGCCCAAAGACAAAGTGCTGCTTTACTTATTCTGCCCACCTTTGCAGTCGTTTGCGGCAGGATGGTGAGTCTGATACCCATTACTCTGCCATTAAAAAAATGCTAAATCTCTTTCTAGTCATGGAAATGTTTCTCAGAAGCCACTCCCACTTCTATGACCTATCATATTTACCTTTGCAATCTCATTAGCCAGAATGACATTGCAAGTTCATGCCTGAAACAGTCATTGGCAAGGTGAGTGACAACACCACAGTTAACTTTGAGTACACTGAGCTCCCTGCCCGGCCGTGGGGAGGGTCCCACCTCCCTAAGCACAAACATGTCCGGTACCTGGACATGATCAGGTTCTGCTAGCAGGAGAGAAGGGGCCAATAAGTGTGGGTAGCTCGGCAATGCTGCCTCACTGCAGACCCCCAACCTTCCAGTTCCCAGCTCCCACCTCTAGGAAGCCCAGCTCTGCTCTCGTATCAGTCCTCCGGGGTTGGTGTCATTGTGGTAAACTTCTGTACTGGGTTGAGTCATGTCCTCCCAAAATTCATGTTCACCCAGGATCTGTGAATATGATCTTATTTTGAAAAAGTCTTTGCGGGTATAATTGGGTTAAGATGAGGGTATACTGGATTAGAGTGGATGTTAATCCAATGACTGGTTCTTATAAGAAGAGGGAAATTTAGACACAAAGATGTGCTCAGAATGAAGACACAGCTAGGGCATGGGGAAGGCGGCCATGTGAAAGCAAAGGCAGAGATGAGAGATGTGTCTGTATGCCAATGAATGCCGAGGATTGCCAGTAACCCCTAGAGACTGAGGAAAACATTCTCCCTCAGTCTCCAGAAAGAACCAACTCCGCAGACCCATAGTGATGTGGGTGGCATCTGTCACTTCTTTGAGGGTCCAGAGAGAACAAAAAGGCAGAGGAAGAGCAACTTCTCTCTGTCTGCTTGAACTGGGACATCCGAGATTTCAGAGTGCTGGACTCCAGAACTGTGAGAGAATAAATTTCTGTTGTTTTAGGCCACCTACACTTTGTAGTACTTTGTTAGGGCAGTTCTGGGAAACAAACACACCTGTCAATAACAGACAATTTTATTGAGCTGATTTGAGGAGGTTTCTGTTTCTTTGGTTAAAACAAAGAAAACCCTTTAGCCATAATGCTTCCTTCTCTCCTGCACATTTCTTTGGAAATTCACTTCTTTCTGATCTGTAAGTCCACACAATGCCCTCACCAGCCCACCCCACTCCCACCAGTGACTAACCCTTGCCCTTCACATGTCCTATAACCTCAGCCACATGACCTCCTCCCTAAGTTATGCTGTAGAGCCCAAGGACATCTCCTCTATCTTTCCCCAGCACTAACGTTCCTCTGTTGGCACTCAGAGGGCAGAGAGGCTGGTAGGTATCCTGGTGACAGACAAACACAATGATGGTTAGTCTCATGTGCCAGCTTGACTGGGCTAAGGGATGCCCAGATAGCTGGTAAAACATTTCTGGTTGTGTCTGTCAGGGTGTGTCTGAAAGAGGTTAGCCTTTGAAAACCAGTAGGCTGAATAAAAAGATCCACCCTCAGTGATGTGGGTGGCATCAGCCACTCCTTTGAGGTTCCAGAGAGAACAAAAAGGCAGAGGAAGAGCAACTTCTCTCTGTCTGCTTGAACTGGGACATCCATCTTCTTCTGCCCTGACGTTGGAGCTCCTAGTTCTTGGGCCTTTGGATTCCACTTACACCAGCAGGTTCTCAGGCCTTCAGCTTTAGACTGGGGGTTGCATCATTGGCTCCCCTGGTCCTCAGACTTCCAGACTCAGACTGAACTGCTCCACCAGCCTTCCTGGGTCTTCAGCTTGCAGATGGCAGATTGTGGGAATTGTCAGTCTGCAAAATCATGTGGGCCAATTTCCATAATGAGTCTCCTCATCTATATCTTTATCTGTATATCTATCTGTCTGTCTATCATGATCTATCTATAACTCCTATTATCTATCATCATCATCTATCTATCTATCTATATATCCTATCTACCTCTCTCTCTCTCTCTCTCTCTCTCTGTCTGTCTCTCTCTCCTATCTTGACTCTGTTTCTCAGGAGAACCCTGACTAATATAGGCACCTATCAGAAATGGTTTGGGTTTGGGGAAACCTCTGTGAATCTGAAGCCCGTCAAACAGACAGACTCTAGAAAGGCCAAGCCCTCAGCACCAGAGCCCTTCCTCACACTCCAGTTCTGTGTTTAGAGCCAAATCCCTTCATCTGCCAAAAGCAAACCCAAAGTGAAGGACCCCCGGGATCCAGGATTATGGCCACTCACAACTAATGCCAAATAAACAAGACAAAATTATTTGTAATTACTCCTAAAGTCATTTACTTGTATCAGTAATTGACCTGTGCATTCTTTAATCTTTAATGCTCTTTTAAAATTCAGCCTCAGGGAGTCATCATGGTTATTGACATTTGTCATGATGAGGACTCTGGAGGCATTTGGCTTTGCTTAAGATGTTTTCAGAAAAAAAATAATAACCAATTTAGGAAGACATGACTTTCACAGATCAGGGCAAAGAGGCGCTGGATGTAGCTGCGTGCGTCTTCCTGGGTCAGGAGAACAATGGTGGTGATGATGACAGTGGGGAGGTGTGGCTAAGATCTATTGATGGCTCAGCATGATTTTGGCTAATCCTCTTAAGAAAGCTTTAAATAGGTGCTATTATTAGCTCCATTTTACTGGAGGAAACTATGATGTGGAGAAGTTAAATAAGTTGCCCTGAGACACACAGCTGTTAGCTACTGAAGCCAAGTTAGACCTCACACCTGTGGAGGCCTCCAGTCCTTACTCCACGGCCCCCAAGAGGGTGGCCCACAAACCTCTGCCTTGCAAAGCGACCTTTCAAGGATGCCAGACTTGGCTATTACTGCCCTAAACTTTAGTTTTCTTGTCTGCAGAGTGGGGAACATTGTTTCTCCCTTACCATATGTGGAGAGGATTCTATGAAATGACATAATCATAGCTGCTTCATAAACGGCAGCTCTCTTAATCTCCTTCCATGCCAGACTGGAGCGAAGTTTAAACTGAGCACATACATTATTCTGATCACCTTCTGAAGATGGAAGTGTGGACAACTGTTTATTTTACCCCTCTGAGTGTTGCCAAAGCCAGGCTTTAGTGTAGCTAAAAAAGCCACACAGGGCTGGTTTTGTGTGGGAGTTGCACATCTCCCTTGGGACAGATTTGAAATTGGTGATATCAGATCAATTGCCTCTGGATTGGCAACTTGGTCCCTCAGCCAAGACTCCTCCCCCTCCCATTCCGGTTCTGAGTCCCTCCTCAAGGGCAGAAGGAGACAGAGGGGTATTTCCTGACCACTCAGAATTCAGACTCTTCCTCTTGGAAGCTGTGTCTGAAGATGGCCAGAGAGTGGAGTTTCCACCTAAGTTACACTCCGAGGCCCCAGGTTAGGTGAGTCTCCAGACATCACCCAAGGGCCCATGCCTGCCCCTTCTCACCGTCGGCTTCCTGAGCGGGCTTTGCGGGCTTTCCGGTCTTGTGCAACAGACCCCACAGAGACTCACACCCAAGACGTTGCAACCAAATTACTTTTGCTCCCATCCCCAAACCCAAAACCTCCTTCCCTTCCCAGCTAGGGGTGCTGACACCGTCGTAGTCTTCTGTCCAGTCTGAACCCCGATACCTGTCTTTCCTTGAGGCTTCAGATCTAACCAGGTGAAAGCTTTGCTGGCTCTTCCTTTGAGTTATCTCTTGAGTTCCTCCCTCCTCCTTTCCTCTTCCATCAGCTTCCTTTCTAGACTCTAACCCACCCTGGGTTAAGAAGCCCAGGGGAGCCGGGCTCGGTGGTTCAGCCTGTAATCCTGCGCCTTGGGAGGCTGAGGTGAGTGGATTGCCTGAGCCCGCGGGTTCGAGACCCACCTGGGCAACTTGGTGAGACCTCATCTCTACAATAAATCAAAAAATTAGCCAGGCGTGGTAGTGCGTGCCTGTAATTCCAGCTACTTGGAAGGCTGAGGGGGAAGGGTTGCTGGATCACCAACAGATCGAGGCTGCAGTAGCCGGGAGCAGCCACTGCACTCCAGTCTGGGCGACTGAGTGAGACTCCAACTCAAAAAAAAAAAAAGAAGCCCAAGTGAGTCCCCCCTTTGCTGAGACTCCCGCTCCATAGGTCCCCTCCTTGGGCAGGCTCCACCCACCCACACCTTCTTTCTCACACTCCCCAGCGCTGAGCACATGCCAGCCAAAGCCACATTGTCATCATCCTGGCCCGTGCCGCAACCAGGCAACACTTCTCTCTTTATGGTGCTATTTAGTGGCTGCCATCCTCTTCCCCTATTCTGAGCTGAGCCACCCTTCAGCTTCAGCCAAGCCCCCCATGCACAGTTCTGGCTCCGGGGGAGCCTCTTTCACCCTCCACACTCACCAGACCGCCTATGAGAGCCCAGCCCCGTGCCTCCTCCCTGGGGTTCCTCAGGAACGCGGAGTCCATTTCACAGTGGCCGCTGAATCATGCTTCTGACTTCCCTCCCTGGGTGTCGTGCTCCGGGAGGGTGGCATCCACATCCCTCTTTCTCGTGTGTCTCCCTCAGCTCCTGGGCCCGGGCTGGGCAGAGAGTCAGCACTCCATCAGCGCCTGCCTAATGAATTGGCTGAATAAATTAATTTGGGGTTCATTTTCGCGGCCTCCTGCTTGGATGGGGAAGCCGCCTCCCAGACCTGCGGGGTGAGGCCCCCGAGGGTGGGACGGGCCAGCGCACTGCCTCACACATTAAGCCCGGTCTCAGATTCCATTAAATCGACAGGGAGGCGGAGCGTGCAGAGGGACTCACCCCAGAGACCCTGCTCACTGTCTCAGGCTATTTAAGGAGGTTAGAACGAGAGGGGACGGCTCTGCCGCTAATTGTCCTTGTGCATTAATCACATTGTGCACTGGGGGCTCGCCTGTTAGAATGTGTTAATTTGGTAATTACTGAGGAGGGGGAGGCTGCTCTGTAACCCTCAGCCTTTGTCATTATTTTTTAACTGAAATGTGAAACGAAAATGGAAGGAGCGAGAAATTCCAGCAAGGATTTAAACCTAGACGGTGCCAGTCCCCACCAATTCCAGTCCTGCTCTCCTGCCGCCTGAATTCCCCCACCTGGCTCTGCCTCTTCTTTGCTTCTGGCCTGCATCGACGTCTTGGCCCCCAGGAAGGAGTGCTCCCTGGTTTTGGGTTTCTGGGCTCCAACCCTGAGAGGGTCCCTGTCACATTCTGTTTCTTGAGGAGACAGGAATAGAGCCCACGCTTTATGGCAAGAGCACAATGGCCCAAAGACGCTAGACCCCAGGCTCAAGCCTTCCTCTGCAACCTCCTCTTCCTCCCACCAGCTTTCTTTATGGGCTGGGGGTTCCTACTCCCCCAGGTGGGGTCTTCTTCTCAAATCCCTGCTTGGACAAGGGTTTCTTTTGCCCACTGCCCTAACTGTTGTCCTTGGTTTCATCTTTCTCCTGGCTGTCTCCCTTACTCTAATCACAGCTTGGACATCAAGTCGTGCTGGGAACAACCACGACCTGGGGCCAGCTTGGTGCTAAATTGTTGTTGTATGCAGTGCCTTTTATTTTCCCCAGACTGGAATGCAGTGGCACAATCACAACAATTATGACTCCTGGACTGGCTGGGATAACAGGCGTGTGCCACCATGCCCAGGTAATTTTTTTTGCTTTTTGTTTTTTTGTAGAGATGAAATCTTGCTGCTGCCCAGACTGGTCTCAAACTCTAGGGCTCAAGCAATCCTCCCGCCTTGGCTTCCCAGAGTGCTGGGATTGCAGGCGTGAGTCACCAAGCCCAATCACATGCAGGGTCTTAAACATGTATAACAACCATGCATGGGGTTACAGAGCCACGCAGTGAGAGGATGTTGCGACCAGCCAGGACTGGGAACTCCATCTTCTCTGCCTCCAGAGCCCAGGAGTTCATCCTACCTCTCAAATATCTCTGGCATCTCTGCTTTCCTCCTAATTCCACTGCTGCAAAGAGTCTGAGTAAAGACTTTGAACTCTTGCCCAGATGACTCTGGCAGCCTGGTGATGTCTCTCCCTTCATCCTAGCTGTTTGCTCTCAGCCTCTTCCTCTGCTACCCAAGGACATGAGTGTTGGGGACAGACAGCCCAGGTCAAAATCTCAGGAAAAAAACAGAGTCCTCAGAGTGGCCATCAGCTTCAATGCCCAAACCCTGCTACCGCTCGAACCTGTCACCCTGTTCCGGCCTGACTGACTGCTCTGCTGTTCTGGTCTCATGAGCTCTGGATATCTGTAAGCTCCCCAGGTGGTTCTAAGGTGCAGCCGGGCTTGGAACCAGGCTCTCCAGGGTGAAGTTCACTGTCCTTCTCTGGTGTGTCTCTGACTGGGCCCAGGTCTATTGTCCCAGCTCCTATCACTCTCCTCCCCCTCCTCCCAGCCCCTCACCTTGAATCACATCAAACCACAGCCTGTGCTTTTTCACGCCCCTTGGCTTACGCTTGCAATGGCTTCTGCAGAAACAACCTCTGCAAACATTTTGGACATTTCCTCCAGCCACCTCCCTTCACCTCCTTGTTGAATCCTCACCGATTCCTTCGTGTTCACTGTCCTGATTCACTCTTCAGGTTTGCAGAGCCAATTGTATTGATCTCTAATCATCCTGGTCCTGGTGCATTTTAGTCATTTGCTCATTGACTCTGGTAATGAAAAAATAGGGGGACCTTGGTGCCAGAGAGACATGGGCTTGAATCCTTCGTCCATCACTTACATTTCATAACTTTGGACAAGTCACAAAATAGCCCTAAACCTCGATTTCCTCGCCTATGAACCACAAATATTCACTAAATCCCCCCTTTTTTGAGTTGAAGTCTCTCTCTGTCATCTAGGCTGAAGTGCAGTGGCACACTCACGGTCACCCCAGGGTCGACCTGCTGGGCTCTGGCGATCCTTCCGCTTCAACCTTCCAAGTCACCGAAACTACAGGCGCGCGCTACCATGCCTGGCTAATTTTTTTATTTATTATAGAGACGAGTTCTCGCCAAGTTGCCTGGGCTGGTCTCGAACCCGTGGGCTCAGGCAATCCACTTGCCTCAGCCTCCCAAAGTGCAGGGATTACAGACTGAGCCACCAAGCCCAGCCTGAATTCATTTTTATTGAGCACCTACTATGGGTCACATTATTTCAGACCCGCCTTTTCATTTAACTTTTGCAGCAACCCTCTGAGCCAACAAAAGGCATTTACGGATACAAGCTGAATGGGGGTCTGGCTCCATCCTGCCAGGCATAGACCTTGGCCAAATGACTCAGCACCACCACTCCCAAACTCAGATGCCCCAGGTTTGTCTCTGGTTCAGTGGGCAAGATGTCCGGTCTATGGGGATGTTGTATCACATTAAATACAGTCATGGGTCGCTTAACAGTGGGAAATGTTCTGAGAAATTTGTCATTGTGCAAACATCCTAGAGTGCACATACACAAACCAGGATGGTCTAGCCTACTGCACATCAAAGCTGAATGATACAGCCTATCATTCCTGGGCCACAAACTTGTACAGCATGTTACTGTACTGAATGGTGCCTGCTAGTCTAATCTTTTTCATCAGGGACTGGTTTTGTGGAAGTCATTTTTTCCACAAACGGGGGCATTAGATTGTCATAAGGAGCACCCAACCTAGATTCCTCACATGTGCAGTTCACAATAGGGTTCGTGCTCCGATGACAATCTAATGCTGCCTCTGATCTGACAGAAGACGGAGTTCCACTCGCCGGCCACTCACCTCTTGCTGTGCAGCCTGGTGTCTAACAAGCCATGGACTGATACCCGTCTGTGGCCCAGGAGCTGAGGACCTCTGCTGTAGGCAATTGGAACAGAGTGATAAGCATTTGTGTATTTAGACATAGAAAAGGTGGGGTAAAAATACGGTGTTATAATTTTATGGGACTACCACTGTATATGCAGTCTATGTTGACCAAAACTTTGCTACATGGTCAGTACCTAAGTGGAACACATACTGAGCACTGAGAGCAAGGAAGCCCTCAATGCACATGAGTGCTCATGTCATTGTCATCACTGTCTTGTCATCACCTACCATGTAGAGAGATGGCTCTTATATCACCAGTCTTGTAGGGTGGTTCAGAAGGTTAAATGAGATAATGTATGTAAGCGTCAATGTACAGTAAATGGCTTGACAAATGCTCCTCTCCTTCCCTCCCCCTTCTCCCACCCCTCCCCAATCACAGTCCTTCAGGACTGTGATCCTTGGACAATGAGTACATCTTGATGCTCCAGTGCCCAGCAGGGAGACTGATGCAGAGTTGGGGCTAAACGCGTATCAGGATGATGAACCTCCTATTTCTGATGCTGTCCTCTTGTTAGTGTCAGCCCTGCCACGTCCCAGCCCAGGAGAACCTGGACAGCCCTGTGTGGTGGCCATATAGGGCTGTTAGGCATGTTCCTCTCAGGGCCAGTCTTGAGGTGTCATGAGACTGTTCCTGGGTGCTTCCAAGAACATCAGCTGCTTGGTTTCTTAGAGGAGCAGCTATGTTCAAAGTTGCTTGGGGGTTGCTTTATTTCCTTCATTCATTCTTCCATCTTTCTATCCATTTATTCATTTATCTAGCAAATTGGACCCCTGTCTCGTGCAAGACACTGTTCTGGGCAAAGGTTCTTGCCCTTGAGGAGAGTATACTCTGGTAGGGGAGAGAGACAAACAAGTTGACAAAGACCTCCTGCATAATATAATCCCAGGTTGTGATAAGTGCTATGAATACAAATAAAAAAAGTAAAGAGATGGAAAATGATTTCTTTCCCCAGGGGCAGGGGATTATTTCTAGTAGAGTTTTAGAAAAATTCCCACTGAAAAGCTGATCATGTGATCATTTAAAAAGTAACATATATCACCATGAACATTCCAGAAAATACAGAAGACAGTAATGCTCTTTCATAACTTGTCATTCAGCAACCACACCATCCCAGCACCTTGTCTTTTTTATTGATACATGAATAGTGTACACATTTAGGGGGTACAAGTGATATTTTGAATACAATGCATGCAATGTATAATGATCAAATCAGGATAATTAGGATATCCATCACCTCAAACATATATCATTTCTTTGCAAATGTGGTGTCTTTTGTCATCTTATTTAAAAGTACAGATTTGTATCATGCTTTTGAAAATTTAACATTACACTACAATTATTTTGTAGCTGTGTTTATGGCTTCTTTTCTGTGTATCAATGTATAATATGCATTTTTAAGTGATGCCATAAATATACATAAGGTGTTTTCATCTTTTCAACAGAAGTGCAGATTATACAAATTCTAGAAAATCAAGATAAGGAAGAAAATAAAAACCATCCGTAATCCTACCGTTGATCTACATTCTTCCTATGTTTTCCTTCCTTATAAAAGTGGAAGGATGCTCAGCCTGTAATCCCAGCACCTTAGGAGGCTGAGGTGAGAGGACTGCCTGAGCCCTGAGGGTTTGAGACCAGCCTGGGCAACTTGGTGAGACCTCATCTCTACAATATATCACAAAATAATTAGCCGGGCATGGTGGTATGCATCTGTGGTTCCAGCTACTTGGAAGGCTGAGGCAGAAGGATCGCCTGAGCCCAGCAGGTCGAGGCTGTGGTGGCCGTGAGCATGCCACTGCACTCCAGCCTGGGCGACAAAGAGTGAGATTCCAACTTTAAAAAAAAAAATGGAAGGACATTGTACACAGATTGCATTTGGGCTTGTGTCTGGCTTTGTCGTGATAACATTTAGAGCAGGGAGGGACTAGATTTGGGTGGCAGGAGGAACTTAGCATTATGCAAGAGTTCAGGACGAAACCTCAAAAACCTTGGACTTTGGCTTCTTCTGCCCTTGACTCTGACTTTGCTGAGCCATTTGCTCTCTCTGAGTCCCAGGCTCCACATGGACAAGAGGAAGTCATAAGTTCTCTCTGGATCTCAGGTCTGAATAAGAACCATTATGTGGAGGGTGGCCCTGCAAGGTGTCAGGGAGGGAAGAATGCCTGCCTATGACTTTGTTCTGGCACGAACATGCAGAGTTTACTTGGTAAAGACTCCAAGTGCTGGGGAATGGGTTATGAAGCCTCCAAGAACATATGTATTGGATCCCCACTGTATGTTTTCTTATTTAACTCTTGTAACATCCCTTTGAAGTTGACATTGCTCTGCCCACGTGACAGGTGAAGAACCTGCCCCAGCAAGGTTAAAAAACCTGTCCTAAGTCCCACAGTTCCTGAATGGTGGGCGGACTCACACCTGGATCCACATGGCTCAAGGCTATGTTCCTAACTGTTCCGTTGCAGAAGATAAACGGCCCCTGCATCGCCGTTAAGCCGTGTGGTGGGCAAGCTGCCCAGAGCGTCCTGGGGGGAGCAAATTTTGTTTGCTGTGAATCTACTCAAGTTAAATTGTGAGAGAGAATTCACTAAATGAGTCCTAACATTTCCTTCTCTCTGAGTTGACATTGGGCCCACCTGGAAGCAGAATTCAGTGCCAGAAACCCATCAGCCAGAGAGATGCATCGAACCCTCCTCCATGCCCTGCCCCCAAATACCAGACAAAGGGACTCAGCCAGATTGAGAAGCCCTGACTGAGACAGAGACTTCTCTGATGAACCTGAACAGCATCTTTTAAAAAAATTAGAAATACTTTCTTACTGAAAGAGTGACACTTGCAGAAAACAAAAAATTAAATAGTGAAAAGAGATATTGATGAAGAGTACCACTTCCTCTCACCCCAGGCTCCCAAGTTCTTCATTTCTTGTGTACCCTTCCAGAAATTCTTTCCATTCCTGTAGCCATATATGTCTGCATATCTTACACACACGGTTCTGCATCCTTCCTTTGCAAATAACATGCCTGATATCTTTTAATAGGAGCACATCTGGGTCTGCCCCAGCCATTTTATTGGGTGCATAGTACTCCATTGCCTTGGTTAGGCAGGCCCTGGCTTATCTAACCTGGTTAATCTAATCAGCTTTACAGTGTTCAGGCATTCTGTAGTAAAAATTTCTTGCATGGGTATCTTTGAAGGCATGTCCAAATGTGCCGTTCTGTAGAATAATTTCAAAAAGCAGAATAGATTTTATCCTTGCTCTGGAGGTTCTAGCAAATGGCACAGAAAATAAGAAACAGAAATAAGAGGCAAAGGCCAAAATAAGAAAGGTCAAGACGAATCTATCATTGTAAATAGAATTTTCTACCTAGAATATCCAATAGAATCAGTTGATGAATTATTAGAACTAATTGAAGGATTCGGCAAGATGACCAGACAGAAGTGCAAAAACCAAACCAAACAAACAGAAAACAATAGCTTTCCTATACTCCAGCAATAACCAATTAGAAAATGCAATAGGAAAAAAAAAGGAATGTAATTTCTGGGCCACAATGACCTCTCAAACAGTGGTTCTCAAACAGCAGGCTACAACAGAATCACCTGAAGGGCTTATTAAGATGCAAATTCCCAGGCCCCACCCCCAGTTTCTGTCCAGCAGGTCCAGATTGGTGTCTGGGAATCTGCATTTAACAAGCTCTAGGTGAGGCTGATGCGGCCAGCCGTTAAAGCCCCCTGAACTAGAAAGAATCTAAAGATATCGATGCCATTTCCACTGCACCCAGCGGCGTGTGTGAGAACACCTCTCACTCCCCACCTCTTCACCAAGGCTGCTACTACCAAAACCATCACTGCTCTGCCTGTTGGATGGGCGAGAAATCTCATTTTATGGTTTCAATCTGCGTTTCTTTAATTATGAATGAGACAGAGCATTTTCCCACGTGTTTGGCCTTGGCCTTGATTTTCATGCCAACAGATACTAAAGGGACAACCGTGAGTTGAAGTGAATTCGCATCACAGATGGTAGCACCATCCCCCGTTGGGTCCTGCCTACTCTTCCAGCTGGGAGTTCCCCCTCTGTGGTGAGACATTTTCTCAGAGGCCCTGCAGGCCAGACCCTGCCTCCAGAAAGGCTCTAGTAAGAGGACCCCATCCAGCCTTCTTAAGAGCATTTTCTGACCTGGAACTCTCCTGTCATTGGAAAGAGCCAAGAATTTGAACCCAGGTCTCAAGCCACAATGTCTTCACTGAAAATGCGAAGTGATGCCAGATGGGCAAGTAAGTCGAATGGCAGGAAAGCTAGCGTCTCAACCAAGGGCTTTATTACATATTTAAAGCAATGCGTTGACACTCAGGAAATAGGAAGATGGATCGGAGGCAGCTAGAGAGCCACCCCGTGCGAGGTGGGGGTTTCCGTACCACTGAAATTGTGCGATTTTAGCAATGCATCCTGGCATGTTTGTTAATAAAGACACAGAGCTGAGGCAACACATAGTGTTTTTGTTTCAGCCCATTGTCTATCTCCAGAGAATGTTATTGGAATCATATTGCATTTTCAGGTCCGATGAAGCTGCAGTAATATAAGCATTTTATGCAAATGTGTTGTGGTGGAAAGAATGGCATGTCATGTGCCATAAATCTTAGGTAACCGGAGCCCTTGTTACTCCTCAGTTTTAACACATCCTGATAGGAAGCAATTATTTTGGACCAACAGTCTGCCTTTCAGAGAAGTTTGTCTCTGCTTGAAGCTAGAGCCTGTTTACTCGTACAGATTTATGAGGTGTGATGACAGGCCAGCCTAGGTAGCCATGAGCACAGCCGCAGAAGGAGGTGAAAGCTCACCCTGTCACAGTTCATGTGTGCACCCATCCCTCTGTTCCTCCGTCCCTCCGTTCCTGCCCCAATCCCTTCCCCCATCCCTCCATCCTTCCAGCTCTCCATCCTCCACTCCTGCCTTCAGGCCACCATTCCTGCCCCATCCTTCCCTCCATCCCTCGATCCTTTCGTCTCTTCGTTCTTCCATCTATCCTTTCATCCATCCCTCCATCCCTTTGTTCCTGCTCCATCCCCCATCCTTCCAGCTCTCCACCACTCCATTGTCCTTCCATCCATCTGGCTTTCCATCCGCCCCTCCATCTTTCCAGCTCTCTATCCCTCCATCCATCCCTCCATAGCTCTGCCCCTTCCAGCTCTCCATCCCTCTGCCCCTTCATTCACGCATCTATCAACACATTCATCCTTTCATCTTTCCATTCTTCTCTCTACCCATCCATTTCTTCATCCATCTATCCACCCATC
>NW_007246500.1:17924-26353 GCF_000164805.1 Carlito syrichta
TCCACCCATCCACCCATCCACCCATCCACCCACCCACCCATCCACCCATCCACCCATCCATCCATCCACCCATCCATCCATCCACCCATCCACTTGTGCTTCCTCTCTCCCTCCCTCCACCCACCCACGCATCATCCATGCATTCTTCCTGTCCTCCATCTATCCATCCTTCAATGCCTCCATCCATCCCTTTATCTCTCCACCCATCCATCTATCCATCCATTTGTCCTTCTGAGAGGCAGGATCAAGTTATGGACAAGAAGGGCTCTCATCTAAGGCTCTGCGGCTAAAGCAGCTGAGATAGTCTTAGCTCTTCCATTTACCTGCTGGGTGACCTGGGGCAAGTTGTTACCTCTCTGTTTCAGATTCTTCATCAACCTTGTGAAAGCTGTCAGCATCAAAATGGAGTCACTTGTTCAAATAAATAAAAAACCCTGATAAATAGATACAGACAGGCTGTGAAGAGGGGGTTCTCACACATAAATGCCTGACAGCAAAAACTTTCGCAAAAGACTACGCAAAAGCCACAACAGTGCAGAAAGGCCATCACAAACTTACACTAAAAATACTTTCACAAGGACATCTGCCCACGACTGCCTGCCCACTCTGGCATCACCTGTGTTATTGATCCTTGTGGCTATGGATAATCATTTTAATACAATGGTGTAATCCTCCTTCTTTTCCCTTTAAACTTCTTCTCCTCCTTTGCCTCCCTGGATGTGCACATGGTTTACACACACGGATATGCACATGTATCCCTGTCGCAATGCTCTGCTCCCTGCTCCTATGTAAATATCATTTTCTGCTAGAGAGCCTCTCTGTTTGTTATTTAGGTTGATGGCATAATGGAGATGACATGACTGTTGGGAGGATCAAGTGGGCTAGTACATGTCAAGTGCCCAGTGCCGTGCTGGCTGTCACACATCGTCTATACATTTAGCCATGGCAACCTTTGTTCATTCATTGAGCAATAACGCAAAGTCATTAAGTGCCTACTTCTTAGAGAGCCCAGGTGAAAAGAGCCCAGTGCAAGCAGGGGATGGGGGGGTGGGAAGCATGGGGAGTGCGCCGATGCCCTGCAGCCTGGAAGAGGCTCTGCAGGGTTGTCCATGGCCATAACGTGCCAATGGCCCTCTCCACACATTATCACAAAGAGCTTGCAGAGATTTTTCAAGAGACTAGTCACCCTTTAGGTCTCCTCCTTTCTAGTCCATAAGCATCCTTCACTGGGTGATCCGAGACTCCTTCTTGGAATGTGGAAGGAGGGAACCAACCACCACAGGCATCTCCCAGCAGGACTGTCACCTACCCAAGGCTCTCCGACATCCCTTCACCACCTCTGCCTGTGCTCACCTGGCCCTTCGACCAGGGGGGCTGTCTTCTGGGCATTTTTCACCCCATCTGGAAATGTGTACTGGCCACCTCGTATGTAAAGGACACAGTGTTGGCAGCAGGGATGACTCAGAGGTGGACGAGACCAACCCTTCCTGTCAGGAGCCAACCGCCCCACTGGAATGGGAGAGAGGCCCAGGTGATCATGGCCTCTCAGGTGTGTGCTGCACACAGGAGAGGGCAGTCAGGGGAGAGGAGGAAGGACTGATTTTTCTTCATCTATCCATGAGGGAGCAGAGCTGATGATGTTCTGGGGTTGCTGCCTCACCCTGACCTTATTCCAGCCCCCTCTTGCTCCACTACCAAAATCACAGACAATTTCTTATTAGTGAAATTATGCAATATCTGGATTTTTGTGCCTGGGCTTCTTTCACGGAGCATCATGTCTCCAAGGTCCATCTGTGTTGTAGTGTATGTGAGCACTTCACTGCTTTCTATGGCCGAGTCATCTTCTGTCTACGTACTCACCACCTTTGCTTTACCCATTTATCCGTTGGGTTCTTTCTACCTTTTAGCTACTGTGAATCACCAAATCATCATTTTAAAGAACGTGGCTGCCTCTTTGTTGTCCTGTCTGCCTTCTCTACCAGACTGAAGGTTTCAGGAGGGCAGGGGGTAGGTTTGGCTTGACTGCTGTTGTATCCCTAGGCTCACAGGTTGTTCCAGAGAGCTCCTAGTGGATGTGGGGTGGGGGTTTGAGAAAGGCACCCCCACTTTTGTGCAGAATGCTCCAGCATCTGCCCAGCACAGTTCTGCTGATCCTCCAGTAGACCCTGGCCGGGAAAATAACACCCCACCACACCCAGGCTCTCCCTCTGTGCCCTGCCTGGGGCTCCTGGAATAAAGCAAACCAAGGCAAGAACAGGACAGGTGTCTACCTGCTCGCCTCCCCAGTCAAATCTTTATGGACTTTTGCTATGAATGCAGCACTGGGAGGTATCAACATGCACCTCCCCCCCCCCCAGAAATCATTGCAGCTAGAAAATCACTGCACATGGAAAGAAAAGATCTGTGTCTCTGGGTGATGGAGACAAAAGGGTGATTGGAGTTTGCAGGAGGGAGACAGCGTTTGGTGTGGTTCATAGTCTCGAATGATGTGAGGCAGAAATAGTGGTAGCTCAGACCCCGGTCCACATGAAGAAGCCTAAGATCATTTCTTTAAAAGTCTTACTGATGTGGCATCTTAAAAAAAAGAATCACTGTTTGGTTGCCAGAGACAAAAGCATCTATTCCAAGAGAGAGGGCTGTATCTGGGAGGAACACAGGTGCCTATAAGCACTGAAAGTCAGTCATTTAACTCCATCTGTGGGTACCGGCTGGGTACCAGGCACACGAGGGTGCTGAGGGCACAAGGGGAGCTCTCTGTTTAGTAGGGGCCTGATGACGAGCAGAGAGCCTCCCTTTCTCTGAGGTAGACGCTGAGATAGTTGCTTCCCCACGCCATCCTATTCCATTCCTCCAAGAACCCTGCTGGTGAGTGTGTCCCCATCTTACAGACAAGGAAGCTGAGATTCAGAGTGCATAAGTAATCACAGAGCCCCCTCAACTCCCCAGGGGTCGAGTGGCATTTATACCCTCCGGAAATTCTGAGCTCCACATACTAGGATGTGTCTTCCCTGGAAGGAAGAGACAAGACTTTCCCTTTCCAGGTCCTGAAACAGGGGCATCTTTCACCCCTGCTCCAGGGACCAGGACCCGAGGCGGCTGGGAGGTTGTCTGTCAGGCAGCCTCCATGGCGTGGGGCGGACCACCCCTGCTCCTGCCTCACCAGGACACTGGGATGGGGGAGCCCCAGGCGGCCCCCGCCCCACAGGCTTGGTGAGGGTGAAGCCTCCTTTATGGCGCTCATTTGCAGTGCAATGTTCTGCCCGCCTTGTGGTTGCTCAGAGCATGTATAAATTGCCCTACCGGGGCGATTAACTGTTTGTCCAGGCTAATTGTCAGTATTAAATCTTGCTCAGTCACAGTTTTAAAGCTTAATTTAAAATCTCTATCTTTAAGAAATCCATACTCCCTCCCACCACGGGAGAAAAAATAGATTTAATGGGTTGAGTCCATTTCCGTCTGTAGCTGCTCAAGCTATAATTATGTGTGTGCAAAGCGGATGTTTTGAGGGGGGCGACATGCTGTAGACTGGCTCCCTCGCTCACCAGTGAGCCCTGGTGGGGAATGCCCTTGTCTCTGGTCCCCTGGATACATTTCTGAATTGGAAATTACTGCTCGGAGACCTTCGAGTCTCTGTGGCACCCCCTCCCCGATTATGGCATCAATCTTGTCTGTGTGCTTAGAGGTGGGGAGAGAATTCATCCTCAAATGTTGGAAAGGCACAAGAAAGCAGTGGGGAAACTCCTCTGCTCAAGAGCCAAGAGCTGGGGGGCCACAAGAGGGAGAGGGGTGGGAGGGAGCTTCCCCTCAGCCTTCCTGACACCACTGCCCTGCCAGGTGGCCTCTCTTTGAAATCTGGTGCTTTCTGAAGGCTGATAGTGCCACCTGCAACTCACCAGGAGTGAGGAGGGGTGGGCAGCCTCCCTCTCACTGGAGCTTCTCCTTCCTCTTTCCTTATGTTCTTAGATTCTTCCTTAGAAGCAGATTGGAGCTGCCCCCATGTGAAGCCAGGAAATGCTGACAACTAAGATGAAGAAGCAGAGGACACAAATACAAAGAAGTCACCAAAAGCGCCTGGTGTTACCCCGGGAAGACTGAGACCCAGAGAGGGGACATGACATGTCTCAGGGCACACGGCTGGGCTGGGTTGGGGCTGAATCCCAGGGATTTTAACACCCATGACCTTGCTACATATTCACCACCAGGGTGATGGCACAATTCACTGCTCCAAGAGACACACTTAGAGACGAATCATTCGTCATATTATTAATCATATGCATCACCTGTACCTGTGCCCATATCTGCATGCCCACGGCCCCTCATTGCAGGCTCACCCAGGTACAGAGGGTGGCTTGTGGGAGCAGAGATGGGAGAGAGGGCAATTAGATGTCCAGGTCTGAGGGAGGAGGGTGTGGACCCAAGCAGCAGAAAGTGTGGAAAAGAGGGACACACAGTGAGGGGGTGAAATACTGGTACTGGAGAGGTTGAGGGGAGAGTCCATAATCAGCCCAGAGGAAGAGGAAACAGCTCGTAGCAGTGACTGCCAGGAGCATACACAGGGTTTGGCTTGGTGGGAGAGGTGAGCTTGACATAGGTGTGTCAGCCCCTGGGCTCCTCAAGGTAGGTCCCTGAATGCCATTTCCATCTCGTTGTTCCCAGCCCTGGTCACAGGGGCCAGCTGAGGACCAACACGGAGCATATGTCAAAGATTCCAGGCAGAAGTGTCCAGTGGGATCCGAGGTGCAAGCTGGGTGCACACAGCAACATGAGCACCATCCTCAGAGTCATGAGCACCTCTGGGTGGGGCAGAGCCTAGAGCAGGTCCACGGGTGGAGTTGGGACTGAGCTCAGGCTTCCACAGCAAGGGGCAGGGAAGCAGGAGATGGGGACAGGGCAGAGTCACACTCAGGGGGGGGGAGACCAGGGTGTGAGGAGATGGGGTAAGCGAGCTCTACCTGGATGAGCTCAAAGAGGCTGAAGCTGAGGCCAGGACTTTGGATTTGGTACTTGGTGTTTTGTGACTGTGGGCTGCTGGGCTCGGTGGCTCAGCCTGTAATCCTGTGCTTTGGGAGGCCGAGGTGAGTGCACTGCCAGAGCCCGCGGGTTCGAGACCCACCTGGGCAACTTGGCGAGACCTCATCTCTACAATAAATAAAAAAAAAAAAAAAATTAGCCGGGCATGGCTGCGCATGTCTGTAGTTCCAGCTACTTGGAAGGCTGAGGCGGGAAGGATCGCCGGAGCCCAGCAGGTCGAGGCTGCAGTGGCCAGGAGTGTGACACTGCACTCCAGTCTGGGCGACAAAGTGAGACTCCAACTCAAAAAAAAAAGAATCAGTGCGTAGAATCGCTAGGGTTCGGAGGGCACATCTGTTGGAGAAGTGGGCGGGTTAGATGGAGGAGGAACAGGATGACCATGACCTGGGCACCAGGGAGAGTCAGGAGCAGGGATAGAACCGCCCCCCCCAGAATGGGAGGAATCAGTTTTATGGGAGGGGCTGAGTGGAAAGCTGAGAGAAGAGAGGCCAGGAGGCCGACAAGGCTGGCCTCTGAGTCCTCATTCCGGGCAGGGACAGGCAAGCACAAGGTGGCCAGGAGGATCAGGGTGTTTTATGGAAGGAAGCGAAGAGAGAGGACGAGGGTGTGTGCTGGGGAGGTGCTCACACCCGCAAGGCTCTGGGCATGTCCGTCCGCCCAGTGTGACGATGCCACAGCGAGAACAAAACTAGACACCTGGCAACAGCGGATGCCCAGGGAGCCACAGGAGGAGGCAAAAGACTTGCCTGGCAGCAGTGAGGACCCGCGGGGGCCATGGAAATGTGAATTAGGAGTGGATCTTGTCTTCCTGTGTTTGTGGCTTTTTTCCATCGACATCCCGTGGCTCCCAGCAGAAGAGGAGGTGATAGGTAGGGGACCCCATGGAGGACGTTGGCTGGGTGTGCACACAGGAGGGAAGGGAGAAGAGGGAGGAGATTAGTGGGGAGCTACTCGTCTCCACTCGGTAGGACTTGGTAGGACTTAGGTTCAGCAATGAAGGGGGGATGGCTTTGGTGATGAGGCGGTGTGAAAGCACAAATGGCCACCATGAGGACAACGAGAAGACTAGAAGGTGGAGGGGGTGGCAGGCCAGACACGATGGTTCAGCCCTGTCCCAGTGGGGATTTCCAAGTGGAGTCGAGTGAGGTCCCAAGGCATGTCTGAGACAATAAATGACTGAAATGGTGAGGAGTTGGAGGTCTGTGGAGGTGAAGGTCCCATGGGAGCTGCAAGTAGGGAGATGAGAGAACTAACTGCCTTTGATCTCACAGGAGGAGGTGGAAGGAGGTGAGTCCTGAAATATAGTTAAACAGCTGGAATGGGTGGCTCAGCCTGTAATCCCAGCACTTTGGGAGGCCGAGGTGAGTGGATTGCCTGAGTCCGTGGGCTCGAGACCCACCTGGTCAACTTGGTGAGACCTCTCCACAATAAATTTAAAAAATTAGCGAGGTGTGGTAGCGCGCACCTGTAGTTCCGGCTACTTGGAAGGCTGAGGCGGAAGGATCGCCGGAGCCCAGCAGGTCAAGGCTGCAGTGGCCGGGCAACAGAGTGAGACTCCAACTCAAACAAAAAAAAGAAAAAAAATATAGTTGACCTCAGAACATGGGGGCCAGAGCGCCAACTCAATCGAAAATCCATGTATAACTTTTGACTCCCCCAAAACTTAACTGCCAATAGCCTACTGTTATCTGGACGCCTTCTTGTTAATATAGTCAATAAACACGTTTTATATGTGCTACATACTGTATTCTTATGATAAAGTAAGCTAGAGAATAGAAAATGTAATGAAGAAACTCTTAAGGAAGAAAAAATATAGTTACTATTCATTAAGTAGAAGTGGATCATCTTAAGGTCGTCACCCTCATCATCTTCACACTGCGAGGGCCAAGGAGGAGAAGGAACAAGAGGGATTGGAGGTGTAAGAAAATCCAGTCCACATCTGTGGGTGTTCAGTGGTCAACTGGAATTGAGCAAGGCGCCATCTTTCTCCCAAGACTCAGGGTTTTCTCTGCAGACAATCTAATGGCTCAACCTTCTGGAGAAGATGGAAGAGGGGCTGAGCTCAGGGAAATGTGCATGGCTGGGAGCTTCACTTCCCCCAACCCGCCCCCCACCCCGACCCCATGGGGCACATGGGAACACTTGGCAGGTTAGTCTTTTTTTTTTTTAGTTGGAGTCTCACTCTGTCACCCAGACTGGAGTGCAGTGTCACACTCCCGGCCACCGCAGCCTTGATCTGCTGGGCTCCCGCGATCCTTCTGCCTCAGCCTTCCAAGTAGCCGGGATTACAGGCATGCGCTACCACGCCCGGCTGATTTTTTTTATTTATTGTAGAGATGTATTGCTGCCCAGGCGGGTCTCGAACCTGTGGTATCAGGCAATCCACTCACCTCAGCCTCCCAAAGGCACGGGATTATAGGCTGAGCCACTGGGCCCGGCTGGCACGTTTTTCTTAGTGGGCCAAAGGACTGTTTGGTCTTATAATGGCTGCCTCCACTCAGCGAGGACTTAGAAAAGGGACTTTGCGATCACACCCCACCCTGACTTCCCTAGCCCTGCAGAGACAGCTCATGCCAGGATGGTGAGGGGGGTTCATTCGCAGGGGTCTGTAGAGTTTGAATCCCCAACCTGCTGGGAACCCAGCCCCCAAGGGCAGGGACCAGTCTGCTGTGTTGCCAGGTTCCACCTTGCCCGGCTCGGGGACACCACAGAGGCCACAGGAACAGAGGAAGGGCTTTGGCCCGGCAGCCCCACGTTGTGAACTGAGCCGTGGGGAAGTGGCTGGGCGGCCATGAGGCGGGTTTATTTGTAAAAAGTCGGCTGTTTAATTTGTCCTCCGAGGTCCGCACAGAGTACTTGGCCAGCTGGGGCAGCTCTCAAGAGGGGCTTAACCAGACAGGAAAGAAAGGCCCAGAGGCCACTCCTACATTGGAATGCAGGCTTTCTATTTTTATTTAATTAATTGATTGGTTTGTTTTTTTAACCAGAATCTCACTCTGTCGCCTAGGCTGGAGGGCTGTGGCATGAGCTTGCCTCACGGCAGCCTCGACTTACTGGGATCCGGTGATCCTTCCTCCTCAGCCTCCAGAGCAACTGGGACTACAGGCGTGCACCACCACATGGGGGTCCGGAATGCAGGCTTTTTAGAGAACAGGAAAAGACACCCCCGACTAATCTTTCTCCAGCCTCTCAGGGAGAAACACAAAGAATCAAATCTGTTGCCGGCCCCATCAGAGCTCACACGGAAGGTGACAGCATTTCTCATTGTCTCCACTCTCCCTGAAAATATGCTAAATTAGGGAACACGAAGAGAAGAAATTGGAATAACAAGTGAGGCTGGAAAAGAAGAAGCCTCCGAAACAGAGGTGCCTGGAGACAGTGGATAGCGCGTGCCGGGG
>NW_007246500.1:26423-31652 GCF_000164805.1 Carlito syrichta
GAAAAGGAGGGGGATTGCGGAGATCTGGGGGCTGCAGTGATGAGGCAGGTGCCAGCTCTGGGGAGGAGGAACACGCAATGGAGACAGACAGCGTCCTTACCCTGTGGGAAGGGAGGGAAGAACCTTGGCCAAGGGTCCTTGGCCAGCCCCCCCAGCTCCCCTTTCCTGCTGTGCTCTTGCAGCAGCTGTGGGAGTGTTCCATGATTGCCTCCCTTCCCCCACCCCTGCTTCCAGC
The DNA here is from genome assembly GCF_000164805.1 of Carlito syrichta. Classification (NCBI taxonomy): domain Eukaryota; kingdom Metazoa; phylum Chordata; class Mammalia; order Primates; family Tarsiidae; genus Carlito; species Carlito syrichta. Next base: position 26,659 of record NW_007246500.1, read on the forward strand.
CAATGCCTGAGCTTACAGGTAGGACAGGGACACCAATGTGGGTCGTTCTTGCCCCAGGTAGGCCACCCTCCCTCCCCAGCTGTCTCTGCTCTGGGCTCCCACCTACCTGACTGAGTGTCCCTCTAAGCTGTCCCATGGTCCCAGACACTTTCTCCCCAGGCCCCCTTCCTTCCTGTCTCCCTTCAAGGTCACTCCTGTACCGCTGCCCTTTGAACCTCTTCCACCTCCCCCTGCTCCCTTTCCTTTCTCCTTTGCAGGCAATTGCCCCCCACAAGTCTCTTGCATGTCCAACTCGTTGTTGACCCCTGCTTCCCAGCAGACCCAAACTGACACCTTCTTGTGGCCCAAAGCACCCCGCGGCTTCTACTGCCCCAACCCCCAGTCCCCTCCACTCTCCAGCAAAAGGCCTTGCTCTTGCCAGAGAGCCAGACTTTGGCACACCCGAGAGCAGTTCAGACCCTCTTAGAATCCCAGAGGTCCTGCCAGGGGCTGACGGTACTGGAGCGGGGTGGGTGGGCATTTAAGGCAGGGTCAGATGTCCCCAAGGACTCCTGCTCTGGCCTCAACAGGTCAAAGGTGCAGACACAAGGAAGGAAAGTCCTTTTCTGCCACCTGAGGCCACTGGTTCTGGGCTGCCAATTCCCTCTTCTGTATGCCAGGAATGAGGAGAAGCCAGCAGGAGGCCTCCAGGAGGCCCCTGCCTCCACCCTGGAAGCTTCTGTCCTTTCTTTGCCAAGGAATGTGGGGCCTGGAGCCTTGGTTCACTGTCTGGGTGAGTGCCCCATCTTGGTCCTGCCTCTTGACAGAGCTCCCTGGAAGAAGGGGAGAGGGTGAATCAATTTCCTAGGGACACCACAACCCAGTGCCACAAACTGGACTACTTAAAGCAACAGAAATTGTATTTTCTCAGCGAGAAAGTCAAGTCTCCTTGTGTGGCTGTGAAGGAGAATCTGGGCGAGCCCTCTCTCCCGGCTCCTGAGGGCCCCGGCGCTGCTTGGTGTCCCTTGGCGTGTGGATATCATCCCTCCCATCTTTGCCTCTGTCTTTACTTGGCTCCCCAACCCCACATGTGTCTCTGTCTTCTTTTCAGTTTCTTCTAAGGACACTCTCACAGGATTTAGGGCCCATCCTAATCCAGGATGGTCTCATCTGGATCCTTACCTTAATTACATCTGCAAGGACCCTTTCTCCAAATGCAGTCACATTCTCAGGTCTCCAGTGCACGTAAATGTTTCAGGACTCGTTTCAACACACTTCAGATTGAAGTGATGGGGTAAAGAGACGGTCCCTGAGGTCCCAGAGGACTGATGGGCACCAACTTTTATCCCAAGCAGGCCTGGGCCCAGCAGGGTCTAGAGGGCAGAGGGGAGGTGAGTTCCCGGCTTCCTCCCTCTCTCCCCCCCTCCCTCCTCCTCTATGGGCTGCCTTAGTGTAGCCCCCTTCTGGAGCCTTCCACCCTCTCCCTTTACCCACTCGCCCCTTTCGGGAGGAGCATTATGGCCCCTTTCAATTGAATCAAGTTACTCAGAATAAATGATTCGGGAGCCCTTCTTCAGGCAGGTGATCCGGACCAGGCAGGCAGCTGAGAACAAAAGAGATGCCGCCACGCCACCGTGGGAGACGCCTGGGTAGGCTGAGCAAGGGGGGAGGGGCAGGGAGGCGAGGATGGGGGGGTTCTCCTGCCACAGCCAGGCGCGGGGAGGCGCCGCCTTTCCCTTCCCTTCCCCAGGAAGCGGCCACGATTTAATATGCAAAGGTGGAGAGGCTGGCATCGCATGCATCCGCCCGGCATGCCATATTTCAAACAAAGAATACACAACAAAGGGCCGGCCGGCGCAGGGATTTGTCAGAATTCGGTGGTGGGAGAGATTTATCTAAGCTGAGTGGAGGGGCCTGTGACCTTGGGTTTGAGAGCTTTAAAGCGAACAGGCGGCTGTTGAAGACGGAACAAAGAGATGCTTGTGATTATCATTATTTAATATAATGGTCTTAAACTGTTAGGAGGGGGAATTAGGTGGCACAAGAGAATTGTTTTTTATTCTAGGAGATGTAAGAAAGATGTAATGGACGGGAAAGGCAAGGGGAGGAGGAGGGAGAGGTTTCTGAGATGCAGGGGAAGGAGAGTGAGCTAGAGAGTGAAGAGGAGAGACAGCAGGCGATAAACTAGCTATGCTCCCCTCTCTCCTCTCCCCTTCCCTCCCCTCCTCCATCCCTACCCAGCAGGTTTCACCTTAGCTCCCAAAAGCCCAGGACAGCTGGGAGGAAGGTGACCAGCCTCCTGCCTGGAAGGTGCTGGGTGGAGAGAGGCAGGGCCTTTGGGAAAGCAGCAAGGGAAGGGGAGACTAAGACCTGAGGATCCGGGAATTGCAGGACTGACAGTGTCCCCAGGCTGGGGGAACCGGGGCTGCCAGGAGACTTGGGCACCCTGTTCAGATAAGCCTGGCGGGGGAGGTGCATGTACTGCCTGGGGAGTGGTGAGGACCAGGGTCTGGGAAACAGAGACTGCTGGGGTCCTTTTACCTGGGTCCCCAAGAAGGTGAACTGTGTCCCCTCCGGCAGGCGTCGAATTCTTGGAAGTGCCAGTGCTCTGAGCTGCGGTGGCAGGGCGACAGTGGGGACGAGAGGAAGTGGCTGGCTGGGTGGCCTTGCTGCAGGGTTGGCCTAGGATCCGTCCCACCTTTGTATCAGGCTTGTGTGTCAGGTGCCCATGGCTCCCCGGAGCCTGAGCAGAGCAGTCCTGTAGGTGAGGCGGCAGCCCAGGCTCCTGGCTTCCTTGGGTCCTGTCCCTTTCTCTCCACTTGTAATTTTGTATTCTTTTTCTTTTCTTTTCTTTTTTTTTTCCTGTCTCAGGTTTATCTGTACAAATAGCACAGAAGGACACCAGCCCCACGCAGACAGCATCCTGGGGGTCAAATCAGTCCTTCTGTCCACACATTGGCAGACAGAGGCCTCTACTCTGGAGCTTTTGTGGGGGTCTAGGCAGCTTTGGGAGCCTGAGCAGGGGCTGGAACTGAAGCTGGAGTGGCAGGTGAAGCTATGGCTGGGGTCTTAGTTTGATCCTTGGCCTTTGGCTGCAGAGCCTGCAGCCCTTGGCAATACAGGCACGAATACGTTTCCCAAGCTTGGGGTGGGCAATGTATGCAAGTCGAGTAAGCTTGCGGCTAGGACCCTTTGGGATCTTGGGCTTAACCTCCTTGGGCTTTACAAGGGCCTTGATAGCCTCAGCACATGCACTCATGGCACTGGCGTTGTTGGCTTGCATCTTCTTCAGGCTTTTCTTGTCGTGTTCTTGGCAAAGCGCATGTTCCTCAGGAACTTGGGGTCCACACCCTTAAGAGACTCGTATCTTTGTGATCGGGGTTTCTTGATGCCATTTCTGTGCCATTGTCGGGACTGGTTGTGTGTGGTATGGTTCTTGGACTTGGCCATATCTGCACCGTAAGCCGCAGATCCTGAAGCGCCTTTGACCTGTATTCTTTTTCTTAAAGAGCTCCTTCTCCCAAATTGGCTAAGTTTCAGGTCCCACTAATACAAGATCAACTAACCAGCTGGACTTCACAACCCATCCAAGGGGACCAACTATGGTTCTCCCTGGAATGTGCCAGAGGGCAGCTAGGGGTTCAGTAGAGCTCCAGAGCCAGGAAGAGGTGGGCAGCTGAGGCAGGCTCTATCCTGGCAGCAGGGGTGCTCAGACAGACCCCCATGTGGCCTAGGATCCCACATTTCCTGGAGTGGCCAACCCTCCAGGGCATGTTCCTCTAGAAGGATGTTCCTTATTTCACAGGAACTGCTTTGACCCCGGAAGCTAAAAAAGGAGGTAAAAAACAGAATTAGGATTCAAAGTGCAGGGAGATGAGGCCAAGCAGGACAAGAGGGTATGGGTTGCATTGCCCAGTCCCCAGGAAACCTTGCTCCTGGCTGACCTTTGGCAGTAGGAGGGGCTGGAGGCCTTAGAACAGGAGGAGGCAGGTGTTTCTCTTTCTCCTCCCCTCACCAGGAGCTGGGACCCAGGATCAGGAGGCAGGAGGGATTGAATGTGTGGATGCAAAAACCCCAAGTAGCCTGGGTGTCAGAGTGTCAGCTGTGAGACATTCATGGGTCAAAAGTTCCAGAGACCAAGACACAGGCAAAATGGGGGCATTGGATGCCACAGAGCACCTTCCCTGCATGAGGGACACCAGTACGTTTTGGTGGGTGAAAGCCTGGGCCTGAGACAAGGTGCCTGGACCTGCCGCCTACTCCAGATGTGGCCCCGAGCCTCAGTCTCCTCTTCTGTTAAATGGGTGTCAGGACAGGATCCACCATGAAGTCGTTGTGAGAATGGGATGAGGTAATGCACGTGAGATGCTACAGAGGGGTCTTCTCACCCCATCTGCCTCTGCTCCATCACCCACAAGAGAATCTCCCTCTGTCAGCCTGAGAGGAAGGCTGGATGAGGGAGAGGGCGGGCTTTAACCACAGGGAATTTGGAATGCATGCTTTTACCTGCAACACTAATAACCTTTCCTGAGCCCAGGTTCAAAGCCACAGAGCACTGCGTGAGGCCATCCTGGAAGACAGCTGAGTCATCAGGTCAACGGTCAAGATGTTTTCAGCTGGCCAAGCAGATGGTGCTGCTGAAAATAAGCACCCGAATCTCTCTCTCTCTCTCTGTGTGTGTGTGTGTGTCTGTCTGTCTCTCTCCTCCCTGACATCCCCATGGCATGTTTCTAAAGCTGTTGGTGAGGCTGTGACCTCAATATTTGATCTTTGAGCTGCTCTCTTGGCGATTGTCTTATCCCTAACACAGACATTGTCTCCAAAAGGAACTTTCTCCCCTGACTGGTCATGAAACCTCCTGCTTCCGGGGAAAGCTGAGCATGTCTGCAATTCTCCCCTCCTACTGGAAAATCCTCCCACTTATCTAACCTAGAGCCTTTGTGCTGTAGCTTAAATTTATTTCACATTTTGCTTTTAATATTCATTCACTTCCCTTTTTTTTTTTTTTTTTTTTG
>NW_007246500.1:31672-77738 GCF_000164805.1 Carlito syrichta
TCGAACCCGCGGGCTCAGGCAATCCACTCACCTCAGCCTCCCAAAGGCGCGGGATTACAGGCTGAGCCACCGAGCCCGGCTTCACTTCCCTTTTTAACAGATGGATAGAAGGAGTTTATCAAGTTCTTAGTTCTATCTCTGGACCCTCGGTTCCTCGTCTGCTGAAGGAGAGCCCCAGCCCATCAGGGCTGATATGCAGGTGTTCCAGGAGAAGCCCATAGCTCGGCCACACCCGGCCTTGGCAGGATCCAGGCCCTGAGGTCCCCTTCCGGAGGCCAGGTCCTCCTTCCCTTCACTCCATGTCATTAATAGGAGATGATGCAGGTCTTGGAGCAAGAACCCTTTGGCTCTGGAAAAATTATGTGTGACACTTTACATATGGATCAGGTAATTAATGGATGCCCCGATTTCCTCCACCATCACATAAAGAGGGTGAGGATGGCACTTTAATTCCAGATAATTAAAGAGCGATCAAGTTCGGGAGTGCTGCTCGGGAGTGCAGGCTGCTGTCATTAACACCGCGGAGCCTCGCCATTCTCCACACCTCGCTGCAAACCGCGGGCTCCCAGATCCCTAGGGACTGCCGGCTGCAGCGCCCACCGCGCCGCCATGTAATTGAGTGGCCACATCTGTTACGCCGCAGCTTATGAAATGGGTGTGTGTGCATGCGTATGCGTGCGTGTGTGTGTGTGTGTGTGTGTGTGTGTGTTGAGGGGGAGGGGAACCCCAGAATGGCTCGTCTAGAATAGCCACGCACGATCTTAGAGACCTGGCCCCAGAGACATGCAGGTCCTAGAGGGCTGTCACTGCCACCACTGAACAGGCGAGTCACACGGTGCAGAGCAACCTCCATGAGGGCACAACGTCCCCACTTCAGCCCCAGGAAACTGCCCTTCATCCCACTTGGTCACGGGAGACTCCCAGGACATCTAAGGGGCTGTGACTTCCCTGGAGCTGAGGGTCCCTAGGTCTTGGAAGTGACAATAATTGGTGCTCCACAAGATAAAGACAATCCCATTACAGAGGATCATCTGCTTCTGCCGAAGTCTGGGGTCGCCAAGCTGCTGCTCCTCTGGGAGGATCTCCTGAGTCCTCACGGCCTCCCTGGGAGAGTGGAGTGGCAGATAATTGCTTCGAGGGGACTGACAGATCCTCCTCGTTCACACGGTGCATCGATCAAATTTCCTGATAAATATCAGCCTTCATGCTGTCAGCCGGGGCCTCTGTGGGTGTCCAAGCTTCACCTGGCTCAGCTCATTCCTGGTTAAGTGACTTCTGGACATTCCTGTGTACTCATTTCCACGAGCATTTACTGAGTGTCTTCGAGGGGCCAGGCAGACACTGGGCTTGGCTTGGGGCCTGGAGGTGAAAAGGAAAGTGGTTGCTGCACAGAACATGCATGTAGGTGCTGGGAGGGGGTATAGAAATAAACCTGGGCAACGTGGTTTGGCAGGGATGTGGGCATCATCCGGAACTGGGGTCCTCTCATCTCAGGGGTGCCAAACAAGCTTGTCAGAGGAGCTGGCTTGGTGCCTGCTTGGCAGGGAAGGGCAGGGGAAGACAGGAAGCTCTTGCAAGGGTGGGCACGGCAGGCATGGTTTTGTGTGTGCCCAGATCTATGGGTACACAGGCCAGTATATACCCTGGTAGCTTTGCTGATTGATAACTTCTATCTGCCTCATCCATCCGTCCTTTGCCTCACCTGGCTGTTGTCATTCTCCCTGAGGGCAATGGCCACACCTGCTAGGAAAAGGCCTATGAGAAATTTTAGGGACTGGCTGGCAGGCTGACAATCATTGCCTTCTTTTCTCTACAGACTCAGTGAAGTTTTCCCTAAAACTCCTTTTCCACTAAGCCTGGATGTGGGAGGAGAGGTGGCCACTGAAGCTTAGTTGCATTTTATTTTAACCTCTGTCACCTGAACACCAGATTTTTTTTTTTTGAGTTGGAGTCACTCTGTCATCCAAGCTGGAGTGCAGTGGCAATGCGCTCATGGCCACTGCAGCCTCAGCCTACTGGGCTCAGCTGATCCTTCCACCTCAGCCTTCCAAGTAGCTGGAACTACAGGCACGCGCCACCACACCTATCTAATTTTTGAATTTATTGTAGAGATGAGGTCTTGCCAAGTTGCCCAGGCTGGTCTCGAACCCATGGGCTCAGGCAATCCTCTCACCTTGGCCTGCCACAGTGCTGGGACCATAGGCAAGAACCACTGCGCCTGACCTGAACTCCAGATTCTTATAACCAATTGCTTACTCAACAAGTCCATGTGGATAGTATCTCAACTTCAAGGTCACAACCAAATGCCTCTTTTCACCTCTTAGCCTGCTCCCTTCTTGACTGACAGTACTTCTATCCTAGCCAAGATCAAAAAGCTTAGAGTCATCCTTGACTCCTCTCCTTCCTGATTGGTCAGGAAATTTTTGTGGCTCTACCTTCAAAATAAATCCAGAATCCAACATTAGTGGAGAAGCTGGGGAAATCCCACTGATGCCTGTATTTTCATTAATAGCAGTGATCATGTCTCAGTTTTGCTAAGTGTGCTGTGGCCGCGTAAGATGTTAATAGAGGAGGGAAAACTGGGTGACCAGTATAAGGCGACTCTCTGGAATATCTTTGCAACTCTCCTGTATGTCTAAACCTACGTCAAAACTAAAAGTTTAAATGTATGTCAATATATATGTGCATTAATTTGCTAGGGCTGCTATAACAAATGACCACAAGTAGAATGACCTCAACAACAGAAATTGACTCTCACAGAGCTGGAGGCCAGACATCCAAGATCAAGGTGTTGGCATTGTTGGCTCCTTCTGAGGGCTGTGAAGAAAGTGTCTGCTCCAGGTCCCTCCCCTTGGTGTGTAGATGGTGTCTTCTCCCTGCGTCTCTTTCAAATAACACTATATCATTTCACAGGTAGTGCAAGTACCTTAAAAAACAAGATGACTCTAATCCCTCCCTCCTGTCTCTGTGTCATGGTTGCCTTTCATTTCACTTGTATATCAGCCTGCATAAGCATCTGTATATGCATAAGATATATACATAAGCATACATAACCAAGTACATTGTTGCTGTTATTATTTTGAATAATCTGCTACATGTTAGGTCAACTAAAAATAAGAAAAACAAGTCTTTGTGTTACCTCCATTTACTCCTTCAACACATCTCCTTTCTGTAGATCTGAGTTTCTGGCCAATATTATTTTCTCTAAAGAACTTCTTTTAATATTTTTTGCCAGACAGGTCTACCGGCAACAAGTTGCCTCAATTTTGAGAATGTCTTCATTTCTGCTCCGTTTTTCTTCTATTTTTTAAATTGTGAAATACACAAGAAACTCACCGTCTTAACCATTTTAAGTGTACCGTTCAGTGGTATCAAATACTTTCCTAATGTTGTATAACCATCACCACCATCCAGCTCCATAGCTCTCTTCACCTTACAGGACTGAAACTGGGTTTCTATAAACACTCACTCCCCACTGCTGCATCCCCTCAACCCCTGTCAACCTCCATTCTACTTTCTGTCACTATGACCATTTAGGTGCTTCGTACAAGTGAACTCACGCAATATTTGCCCTTTTGGGACTGGCTTATTTCACCGAGCATAATGTCTTCAAGGTCCTATTCATGCTGTAGCATATGTTAGGATTTCCATCTTTTAAGGCTGAAAAATATTCCATCGTACGGACACATTTTGCCCTATTTATTCATCTGGGTTTTTTTGTTTTTGTTTTTGAGTCAGAGTCTCACTCCTTCACCCAGGCTGGAGTGCGGTGGAATGCATGCTCATGGCCACCCCGGCGTTGACCTTCTGGGCTACAGCGATCCTTTCACCTCAGCCTTCCTAGTAGCCGGAACTACAGACACACGCTACCACATCGGCTATTTTTTATTTTATTGTAGGGATGAGGTCTCGCCAATTTGCCCAGGCTGGTCTCAAACCCGCGGGCTCAGGCAATCTACTCGCCTTGACCTCCCAAAGTGCTGGGATTACGGGCTGAGCCACCGAGCCTGACCTGTTCATCTGTTGATGGACAGTTGGGTTGCTTCTCCATTTTGGCTTTTATAAATAATGTTGCTATGAACATGGATGTGCAAACGCCTCTTTGAGGTCCTTTCAATTATTTTGGGTATGTACCCAGAAGTGGGATATGGTCATTCTATTTTTAATTTTTAAAGAAATCACTATAGTGTTTTCCACAGTGGCTGTACCACTTTACATTTCCATGAACAGTGCTCTAGGATTCTAATTTCTCCACATCCTCACCAGCAATTGTTATTTTCTTCTTCTTTTTTTAATAAATAGCCATTGAAGTGGGTAACCATTTTGTGGTTTTGATTTGTATTTCTCTAATGATTACTGATGCTATCTCCTTCACTTTTGAAATCTAATTTAGTAGAGTACTGAATTCTAGGTTGAGGATTTTTTTCTCTCAACACTTTAAAACGTTTCTTCAAGATCTCGATTCTTTCTTGCATGGTTTCTGAGGAGATGTTGGATATAATTTGTATCTTTGCTCCTCTACAGGTAAGGAGTTTTTTTCCTTCAGCTTCTTTCAGGAATTTTTCTTTGTCTTTGATTCTCTGCAGCTTGAAAATAATATGCCTCGGAATAGTTTGTTTGTTTAATTTATCCTGCTTGGTGTTTTCTGAGCTTCCTGGAGCTGTGGTTTGATGACTGACATTAATCTGGGGAAATTCTCAGTCACTATTGTTTCAAATATTCCTTCTGTTATTTTCTCTTTCTTTTCCTTCTAGGACTCCCATTGTGCATATACTATGCCTTTTATAGTTGTTCTTTGGTTTTGGATATTCTGTTTGTGTGTCCCTGTCTTTGTTCCCTTTCCCCTTTGGTTCTGGAAGTTTCTATTAAGATATCTTCAAGCTCAGAGACTCTTTGTTCAGCCCTATTCAGTCTACTAATAATCCCACCAAAGGCATTCTTCATTTTTCTTACAGCATTCTTGTTCGCTAGCATTTTTTCTGATTCAGAGAGATTCCCATCTCTCTGATGACAGTGTCCATCTGTTCTTGCATGCTGTCTACTTTACCCATTAGAGTCTTAGCATATTAATTATAGTTCTTTTAAATTCCTGGTCTGATAATTCCAACATCCCTGCCATGTCTGCTTCTATTGCTTGCTCTGTCTCCGAAAATTGTGTTTTTGTTTGTTTTCTGTTTTGCCTTTCAGTCTGTCTTGTAATTTTTTCTTAACTGCTAGACATGATGAATCTGGCAAAAGGAACTGTTGTAAGTAAGCCTTAGCTATATGGTGAGGGGATGGTGTTTTCTTGTCCTATGAATAGGTCTGTCTTTTAGTGTCTATACTTCTAGACTGTGAACTTCACATGTGTTTATCAGGGTTTTTTCTCTCCTCCTGGGTGAAACAGCATGGCTAGAGGGGGCTAGAGGTGGCATTTTTTTCCCCCCAGGTCAGTGACGCTCTGATGAAACCGCAGCAGGTTAGTTAACTCTGGTTAACTAGTTTCTCCTGAGGGCAGACCTAGTTGAGAGGAACAGAGTGCCCTGGAGTATTTCAAAATGATTCCTTTCCCCTTCCCCTGCAGGAACTCTTTAATATTTAATATTCTTTAATATTCACTGTGAGAACCTGGTCAAGTTCCTGGAGGTAAAATTCACAAAAGTGTTATCCCTCCCCAAGAATAGGTCACCCTGGAGTTTCTAACTCAGACATGTCCACACAGAGCCTCCAGCAATTCAATTACAGTTCAGGTTTTCCTACCCCGGCTCTGGTTCCCATGGAGTTTTCTGCCCCAGTGTGTTGGGACTCTCTGTGTCTGCCTGTTTATATCTCTAATTTGTGGGGCAGCAGTTTGCGCTGTGACTTCATTTCTCTTATAGATCTAACAAGAGTCATTGGTTTTCAGTTTGTTGGAGTTTTCATTATTGTTAGGAGGGAGTGGCGACTTCCACCCTCCTTACCAGCAGAGCTGGAAACCAAAAGTGCCTGGGTGTTTTTCTTTCTGTGTCCTGATTTCCTCTGGTTTTAATCCACCCTAATGACATTATCTTCACTAATTTCCTTTATAATGACCCTGTTTCCAAATAAGGTCACATTCTGAAGTCCTGGGGTTAGTTTAGAACATTCAACATCTGAGTGGGGAGGGGACATAATTCAACACATTACAATATGTACATAATCCCTAGAACCCAATCCCTCCACAGCTACCACCTGGTCCATGCCGCTGTCACCTCTCCTGGAATCCGACAAGTGGCCTTCTTCTAACTGGCTTTGTTCCTTCTGCACTTCCCCCATGGTCCACTCTCAATAGCCAGAATAATTCTTTTAAGTAAGAGCCAAATCACACCTCTTCTCTGCTCCCACCTCACTCTGAGTGAAAGCCAGTGTCCTGACAGTGGCCTGCGAGCCTCTCTTGTTCTGGCCTCTTTCCTCCTCCTCTCCTCTTGAGCAAAAACTCACATTACACTGGTCTCATTACTATTCTTGGACTCCTGAACACTCCCACTTGAGGGCTTTTGCATCAGCCGGGCCTCTGGTGGAATGCTCTCTCCCCAGGCATTGCTGTGGTTCACACCTTCCCCTCCTGCAGGCTTTGCACAGGGGCCTTTTACAGTCTGATCCTACAATGCATCCCGCACTCTGATCCAGCCATTTCACCCCTCTCTGCTTCCTTTCCATGGTGCTGATTGCCTTCCAGTATATTATTTATAATGTACTTATTTTGTTGAGTTTCTTCCTCCACCTGCTAGAATACAGGCTCCAGGAGGGCAGGAATTTTTGTGTCTTTTGATCACAGATGCATCTAGAGCTTCTGGGATGGCAGCTGGCATGTGTAATGTGCTCCATATAGTAGCCACCCCCAACCCGTGGGGGGCACGTTCCAAGATCCCCAAGGATGCCTGAAACTGTGGTTAGTACTGAACCTGATTGCCACCAATAGGAAGACATTTCTGCTCATATCTTCTGTCCACAGGTTGAATGCCTTTTTCACCTTAAGTAAGACTTACCACGCACTGTAGTCATAACATTTGTAGTTCGAGGTGTGATAGCAAAACGAGCACAGATTTCCTTTTCCTTCTTTACCAGTTTACAGATAGAGGATTCCTTCTTGCCACAGATCCTTGCAACTTCAGCATACAATTTTTTTCTTTCTTATTAAGTCAAGATCTTTCACCTTTCCATATAAAGGAAGCACTTTACAGCTTCTCTTTGGCATATCCTAATTGTCAACTTCAGTACTCTTGGGCTTTAGAGTCATTGTTTTTTGTTGTTTTTTTGAGTTGGAGTCTCACTCTGTCACCCAGGCTGGAGTGCAGTGGCATGCTCACGGCCACCCCCGTGTCAACCTGCTGGACTCCGGCGATCCTTCCGCCTCAGCCTTCCAAGTAGCTGGAACTACAGGCGCGCACTACCACGCCTGGCTAATTTTTTTGATTTATTGTAGAGATGAGGTCTCGCCAAGTTGCCTGGGCTGGTCTCGAACCCATGGGCTCAGGCAGTTCACTGGCCTTGGCTTCCCAAAGTGCTGGGATTACAGGCTGAGTCACCGAGCTCGGCCTGGAGTCATTCTTAAGTAAAATAAGGGCGAGGTGAACATAAGCAGAGTCATTCTGAGATGGCAGATCTGATAACCAAGATGGCTACTAAGTGACTGACAGGAGGACAGCATCTACAGTGTGGACACACTGAACAAGGGAGGAATTCACATCCTGGGGAGAGACGGGGCAGGACAGCATGGGACTTCCTCGCACTACCAGAAAGGCACACAATTAAAAACTTACAGATCGCTTATTTCTAGAATTTTCCACCTAATGTTTTTGGACCGCGGTTGATCATAGGTGACTAAAATCGTGGAAAGTGAAACTGAATCAAAGGGACTACTGCTCATATTTTTGTTGAATGGGTGCATGATGAACTTGTGAAGGAAGGTCTTCATGTCCTTGCCTCTGACTGAGCCAGACATGCCGATGGCAGCTGCTGCTGGGCACCCCTGAACCAGTCCCGGTATGGGTCCAGTTGTACTTGGCCCTTTCCTCACTCTTGCTTGGACTGCTCCCTCCTGCTGGAGGAGGAGAAATTTTACAAAGAAACTGGTGGCTCATCTGGACAACCGAGGAAGATCTAATAACCAAACGAAAAACTTCATCAGTATATGCAAAAGAGTTCTAGGTCATGTGAACAAAAGCCTAACTTGAATCATAAAAATAAAGAGTCAGACTGTGCACTGTGGCTCATGCCTGTAATCCTGGTGATTTGGGGGGCCAAGATGAGGGCATTATTCAGGCCAGGAGTTTAAGACCAGCCTGGACAACATAGCTAGACCCCATCTTCACCAAAAAAAAAAAAAAAGCCAGGTGTGGTGGTATGCATCTGCAGATCCAGCTACTCAGGAGTCTGAGACGAGAGGCTAAATCCAGGAGTTTGAAGCTGCAGTGAGCTATGATCACACCACTGCACTTCAACATGGGCAACAGAGTGAGACCCTATCTCTAAAAAAAAGAAAAAAAAAATCACAGCCTGTCACTTCCCAACCTTGAGCCAGTTTACAGAACCCCTGGAATGAAGGGAAGGACCTCACCACACTGCCAAAAATTTAAACTGCTACTCTTTCTCCCAGCCTTTCCCCAAAGGGACCTACAGACTTTATCAAGGTGACTGTGACTGGAGAAACAAAAATAAGTAGACCCTTCAGGGACCACTAGACCCTGGCTCTGCACTGACACTGACTCCAGGAGACCCAAAATGTCACCGTGGCCCTCCAGTTACAGCAGGGACTTATAGGGTCAGATGATCCATGGAGCTTTAGCTCAAGTCACCTCACGGTGGGTCCATCAAGCCCATCCTGTGGTAATTCCCCCAGTTCCAGAACGCATGGTTGGAATAGACCAACAACTGGCAGAATCCTCACTGTCTAGAAAAAAGGGAAAACATGATATAAGCGTTGAAAGGAGGCACACAGATGTGTTACGAGCATGCTAGGGACTCTAGGCTGAAAAGTGACATTTTTGTTCCCATTTTATAAATGAGAAAACTGTAGCTCCGATGGTTAGGTAGATTGCCGTGGACTTCCCAGGGGGCCAGCCTCTCTGCTCCCTCCCTTCCTTCTCCTGGGCCACCAGGACACTGGGACCCTGGGTCTGTTGTGTTACTCCTGCCAAGGGCCAGGCAGGCTGCTGGGTTCACTGCTTTCTCAAGAAAGTGAGACTTGGCTGGGCACGATGGCTCACACCTGTAATCCTAGCACTTTCGGAGGCCAAGGCAGGAGGATTGCTTGAACCTAGGAGTTTAAAACTAGCCTGGACAACATAGCGAGATTTCATCTCTTAAAAAAAAAGTAGCCAGATGTGGTGGTACATGCCTGTAGTCCCAGCTACTCAGGAGCCTGAGGCAGGGGAATCACCTGAGCCTAGGAAGTTGAGGCTGTAGTGAGCCATGATCGTACCACTGCAGTTCAGCCTGGGCAACAGAGTGAGACCCTGACTCTAAAGAGAAAAAAAAAGAAGAAGGTAAGTCTTTGGAGTGGACACTTTTTTAGACTAAGGTGGAAAAGAGAAACTCTATCTCCAGCCAGACCTTAAAACCTGAAGGACAAATGTCTTCCAAGAGTCTTGAGCAGGGATGGCAGAGTGGGCTGAATGGTGGCCCCCAGAAAGACTTGTCCTAACTCTGGAAACTGAATGTGCCCTTATCTGGAAAAAAGTCTTTGCAGCTGTAATTAAATTAAGACTCTTAAGACAAGACCATCCTGGATTAGGGTGGGCCCTAAATTTAATGACACATATCCTTATCAGAGAAAGGCAAGGGAGAATTTGAGGCCCATGCGCTGAGAAGAAGGCCATGTGAAGCAGCAAAAGGAGGTGGAGAAAAATATTCCACACAAATGGAAACCAAAAATGAGCAGGAGTAGCCATTCCCATATCAGATAAAACAGATTTTAAATTAACAACAGTAAAAAAAAGAAAAAGGCATGGGAAACACCTCTTATCAACAGGGTGTCTGAATGAAACGTAATTGTACACCTAACCCTTAACTGTACCCCACAAAATCATAATAAAAAATATTGATTAAAGAAAAAAAAAAAGAAAAAGGCAAAGGTGGCTATTATATAATGATAAAGGGATAAACCCAATGAGAAGATATAATAATTTTAAATATGTATGTGCCTAATACCAGAGCCCCCAGCTTTATAAAACAAATTCTACCTGACCTAAAACAAAAGAGATAGACAGAAATACAACAATAGTAGGAGACTTCAACACTCCCCCGATAGCAATAGACAGATCATCAAGGCAGAAAGTCAACAAAGAAACATTGGAGTGGAGCAGAACTCTAGAGGAAATGGAACTACCAGAAATCTACAGAACATTCCATCCCAAAACGAGAGAATATACATTTTTCTCATCAGTACATGGAACATTCTCCAAGATAGACCATATGATAGGCCACAAATCAAGTCTCAATAAATTAAAAAACACCAAAATCATATCAAGCACCATCTAAGACCACAGTGGAATAAAACTGGAAATTAACTCAAAGAACTCGCAAAACCAAATGAAGACATGAAAGTCAAACAATCTGTTCCTGAATGATCCTTGGGTCAACAATGAAATCAAGATGGAAATTTAAAAATTTCTTGAAATAAATAACAACAATGAAACAAGTTATCAAAACCTCTGGGACATGACCAAAGTTGTGCTCAGAGGATAATCTCTAGTGCTTAAGGCCTACATTAATAAGATTGCATATTGACAGCCTAACACCGTACCTCAAGGATCTAGGAAAACATGAACAAACCAAATCCAAAGCTAGCAGAAGAAAAGAAATTACGAAGATCAGAGCAGAACTAAATAAAATAAAATAAAAAATAAAAAGGCTCAATGATGGGCAACTTGGCAAGACCTCATTTCTACAATAAATCAAAAATTAGCTGGGTGTGGTAGCACTAGCCTGTAGTTCCAGCTACTGGAAGGCTGAGGCGGAAGGATCGCCGCAGCACAGCAGGTCAAGGTTGCGGTGGCCAGGAGCGGCCACTGCACTCCAGTCTGGGCGACAGAGTGAGACTCCAACTCAAAAAAAAAAAAAAGGATCAATGAAACAAAAAGTTGGTTTTGAAAAGAAAAGCAAAATTGATAGACCACTAGTTAGTTTAATTTAAAAATGAAGAGAGGGGGACTGGGCTCAGTTGCTCAGCCTGTAATCCCAGCACTTTGGGAGGCCGAGGTGAATGCATTGCCTGAGCCCGCAGGTTTGAGACCAGCCTGGGCACCCTGGTGAGACCTTGTCTCTACAATAAAATAAAAAATAACCGGGCGTGGTGGTGTGCATCTGTAGTTCCAGTCACCCAGACTGGAGTGCAGTGGCCGCTCCCAGTCACCGCAGCCTCGACCTGCTGGGCTCCGGCCATCCTTCCGCCTCAGCCTTCCAAGTAGTTGGAACTACAGATGTGCGCTACCACACCCGGTTATTTTTTATTTTATTGTAGAGACAAGGTCTCACCAGGGTGCCCAGGTGGGTCTCGAACCCGCAGACTCAGGCAATCCACTCACCTCAGCCTCCCAAAGGCGCGGGATTACAGGCTGAGCCACCAAGTCCGGCTAAACTGGTACCAATTTTACTGAAGCTATTCCACAAGATTGAAAGGGAGGGAACCTTCCTTCACTCGTTCTACGAGACCAGTATCACTCTGATACTAAAGCCAGGAAAAGACACAACAACAAAAGAAAACTACAGACCAACATCCCTTGTGAACACAGACACAAATATCTTCAACAAAATATTAGCAAACAAAATTCAACGGCACATTAAAAAAACAAGACACCGCAACCAAGTGGGTTTTATCCCTGGGATGCAAAGGTGATTCAGCAAGTCAATAAACACGATCCACTACATAAACAGAATTAAAAACAAAAATCATATGATCATTTCAACAGATGCAGAAAAAGCATTTGGCAAAATTCAGCATCCCTTCATGATAAAAACCCCCAGCAAAATAGGCATAGAGAGAACATTCCTCAAAATAATAAAAACTATAGATGACAACCTGCAGCCAATGATATCCTTAACGGAGAAAAGTTGAACACATGCCCCCTCAGAACCGGAACGAGGCAAGGATGACCACGTTCATCACTCCTGTTCAACCTAGTACTGAATGTCCTAGCCAGAGAAATCAGGCAAGAAAAAAGAAATAAAGGGTATCCAAACTGCAAAAGAAGAAATCAAAACATCTCTATATTTCGATGATATGATCTTATGCCTAGATTAAACCCTAAAGATTCCTCCAAAAACTCCTGGATTTGATAAGTAAATTCAGTAAAGTTTCAGGATACAAAAATCAACATACACAAATCAGTAGCACTGCTATACACCAATAACAGCCAAGCTGAGAACCCCATCAAGAATGCAATTCCATTTACAATAGCAGTCAAAAAGCTAAAATACCTAGAAATATATCAACCAAGGGGTGAAAGATCTCTACAAGGAGAACTACAAAATTCTGATGAAAGACAATGCAGAGGACACAAACAAATGGAGAAACATCCCATGATCACGGATTGAAAGAATCCACATTATTAAAATGACATATAACCCAAAGAAATCTACAGATTCAATGTAATTCCTATCAAACTACCAATGTCATTTTTCATAGAATTAGAAAAAAAAAATCCTAAAATGCATATGAAACCAAAAAAGAGCCAGAATAGTCAAAGCAATCTTAAGCAAAAAGAACAAAGCTGGAGGCATCACATTACCTGACTTTAAATTATACTACAAGGCTGTAGTAACCAAAACAGCATGGTATTGGTACAAGAACAGACACCTGGACCAGTGCAATGGAACAGAATAAAGTATCCAGAAATAAACCCAAATACCTGTAACCAACTGACCTTTGACAAAGCAGGCAAAAGCATCCACTAGGAAAAAGACATCCTATTCAACAGATGGTGCTGGGAAAATTGGTTAGCAACATGCTGAAAATGAAACTTGATACCTGTCTCTGCCCATATACAAAAATTCACTCAAGATAGGTTAAAGACTTAAATGTCAGACCTGAAACCATAAAAATCCTAGAAAAAAATCTAGGAAAAACTCTTATGGACATCAGCCTAGGCAAAGAATTTATGGCTAAAATCCCCAAAGCAAATGCAACTAAAACAAAAATAAATAAACTGGGACTTAATTAAACTAAAAAATTTCTGCACAGCAAAAGAAATAATCAACAGAGCAAACAGGCAACCGACAGAAGGGGAGAAGATATTCACAAACTATACATCTGACAAAGGACTAATACCCAGAATCTACAAAGAACTCAAACAAATCAGCAAGATAAAAGCAAAAAAAAAAAAAGTGGGCAAACAGCAAGAACAGACATCACTCAAAAGAAGATATACAAATGGCCAACACACATATGAAAAAATGCCCAACATCACTTATCATCAGGGAAACGCAAATTAAAACCACAATGAGATACCACCTTACACCTGTCAGAATGGCCGTTATTAAAAAATCCAAAAGCAATAGATGTTGGTGTGAATGTGGGGAAAAGGGAACTTACACACTGTTGGTGGGAGTGTAAATTAGTATAGCCTCTATGGAAAGAAGTATGGAGATTTCTCAAAGAACTAAGAGTAGATCTACCATTTGATCCGGCGATCTCACTACTAGGTATCTACCCTAAGGAACAGAGTTCATTGTATAACAAAGACACCTGCACCTGCATGTGCGTCACTGCACCATTTACAGTTCCAAAGATGCGGAATCAGCCTAAATGCCCAACTGATCAGCGGATAATGAAAATGTGGTATCTATACACCATGGAATACTACATAGTCATAAGAAAGAATGCAATCGTGCTCTTTGTAGCAACATGGATGGAGCTGGAGACCATCCTAAGTGAACTGACTCAGAAACAGAAAACCCAACACCACATGTTCTCCCTCATAGGTGGGAGCTAAATGACCACCAAGATGGAAATAGTAGACACTGGGTACACCATTACGGAGGGAGAGAGGAGAGGGGTGAGGGTTCAGAAACCACCTATGGGTCACAATGTTCGCTATCTGGGGAATGGGCCACCTGAGGCCAGTCCCCGCCACTACACAATATGTTCATGCAATGAATATCATGTGTACTCCTGAATCTAAAATAAAAAATAAAAAAAGCTGAAATAGAACATGCCATATGGTAATTTTTTTTAAAAAAGAGGTATGCAGAGATTGGAGTGATGCTGCCCCAAGCCAAGAAACATCCTGAAGAAGGAAGAAGCTAAAAGAAGCAAGGGAAGATTCCCCCATAGACGCTTCAGAGGAAACATGGCCCTGCTGACACCTGAATTCCAAACGTCTGGCCTTCGGAACTCCAAGAGAGTAAATTCCTGTTATTCTTAAGCCACGAAGTTTGTGGTGAGTTGCTATGGTAGCCCTAGGAAAGTAGGCTCTGCTTAGGACTGGAGGAATACCCTGATAATTATAAGATGGGTCACCACTGCATAGAGGGTGTTGCTGTGCCCATTTCACAGATGAGGAGACTGAGGCTCAGGAGGTTACACGTTCTTGCCAAGCCCCTCCTCCAGAAAGAAGACTTCCAGATCTAACTGAGCCATGTGATGCTCGCTCCACCTTTGCAGAAGCCCCAGAATCAGACTGGCCATGTGGAGACCCACAGCACTGGGCACATGTCTTTGGTTTCAGGTCCGGGAACCACAGAACCTGAAGCTCAGTGCCAGGGGTTGCCTCGGCCGAACATCACCATGCCTGCTGCCCTTGGCTGGGCCCCCAAGGGCTACAGAGGAGGAAGGAACCTCCCACTGCTTGCCTGTCTCTCCTCTGTGCCTTCCCACCACTCCTCTGCCCCACACTGACTGCCTGAAACCGTCACTTGACTACCAGCCTCGCCCCATCTCTCTCTGGGACATGTTGCTTGCTGCTGTCATTGGCTGCCTTGCCTGGGAGCAAAGAGAAAGATGGTTTCAGACTCTAAAGCCATCCCCAGAGGTGGAAGTGTTAGGGGTGGCTTTGCAGTTGCTGGCACAGCTCTTTCTGGCTGGAACACGAGTCTAGCCAGACCTGCACGCCTACGTGCGTTCACAATGTTACTGCCACCTTCCGTTGAGAAAGATGCTGCAGATAAGAGTCAGGGAAATTGCCTTTGCAGACCCTTGTACTCAGTAGGTGCTCAAGAAATGTTGGCTGGATTGATCTGAGAATAGGTGCCACATACTGATCTTTTCTGTCGGCCAGAAGGCTGGCATGTGAAACCCACCTCCCCTAGCAGTCTTCTGCCTAGGTACCGGGCATGCTCACCCAGGGAGCTGCCTCAGTGATGGGAAGAACTGTGTGCCTAGAAATGCCTAAAAGGGGTTTCTCTGTGCAAAGAAAAAGGAGTTTATATAAACAG
Source organism: Carlito syrichta (assembly GCF_000164805.1). NCBI lineage: Eukaryota > Metazoa > Chordata > Mammalia > Primates > Tarsiidae > Carlito > Carlito syrichta. The sequence continues at coordinate 47,045 of NW_007246500.1, forward strand.
ATCCACAAGTGCAGTTGGATGCATGTTTTTTTCCTGGGAAGAATCACAGAAACTGTTAACAGTGGCTCATTTGGGGGATGGGGTGGAGAAGAGGTCGAAGGGAAGGCGACTTTTTCAGCGCCATACCCCGCTTTGCGGTCTGTTTTCTCACTTTATGTGAGTGTGAATTTCATTTGTATTTCAAATGTCAGTGGGGTTACTTGGGTAGCACAGTTTGGGCCATTTATGTGTTTTCTTCTCTGTCTACTTTTCCAGAGCTGAAACATTTTTGTAGATAAATACATTTTCATTTGTGTTCTCAAATGAATGGCGTAGAAAATTAAACAAGGAAGAAAAAAAAAGACTGGAAAGCATATGCCAGGATTTTAACTATGGTTATGTCTGGTCAAGTGGATGATTGGACTATGGTTTGATTACTTTTTTCTTTTTCTTTTTTGAATTGGAGTCTCACTCTGTCGTCCAGGCTGGAGTGCAGTGGTAGGCTCAACCTACTGGGCTCTGCAGCCTCGGCCTACTGGGCTCAGGTGATCCTTCCACCTCTACCTTCCAAGTAACTGGAACCACAAGCATGCACCATCATGCCTGGCTAATTTTTGATTTATTGTAGAGATGAGGTCTCACCAAGTTACCCAGGCTGGTCTCCAACCCATGGGCTCAGGCAATCCTCTCACCTTGACCTCCCAAAATGCTAGGATTATAGGCGTGAGCCACCATGCCTGGCCTATTTTTTTCTTTATATTTGGTCTCCTTTGCAGCCCAAACAAATACAAGTCATTTTAAAGGGAAAATCATCTATGCAGGCAGCAGATGAGACCACAGACTGGTAACTCTATTTGGGGAGGGCACCCAACTATCCTCTCCCCAACCCCATCATCTGTCCAGGCCACACTTGATCTGTCCTTGGATGCAAATCCCCTTTAATCCCTGAATTCATAACCCATAACCCCCAATGTGCTCTGTCAGGAATAGTCTTCATTGTACCAGAAAACACAAATTCAAGGAAAAATCTGAAGATATTTGTGGCCCCAGGGAGAAGACACTAGACAGACAAGCAGGACTGATATGCCTATGATATGATATGATTCCAGACTCTGGAAGCAAGCCTTCTGAAATGGAGTCCTAGTTCCACTAGTTTACAAGCTGTGCAACTGAAGGCAGGTGACTTACCATCTCTGTGCTTCCTGTCCTCATCTGTAAAATGTGTATACTCAGAGTTCCTAACAGAGAAGGTCATTTGTGAGGCTTCAGTGAGGATCAACAGGTGGCACATTCAGTGCCTACCAAAGGACGGCTGCAGTTCTTACTGAGTAGCCAGAACAGAAGGAGGCCATTCCTGGCAGCTCTTCTTAGAACCATAGCCGTGGGTACCAGCATCTCATGCGTCTTGCACCCAGAAGACGACACTGGACTATGTCAATCCTAGGGCTCCAGAGAGAAGCAGGATGTCCCATGAACGAAGTCCCATGGGTCTTGTTTTATGTTTCGTGTTTGCTTTTGATTTGTCAGAATCAAGGCGGCTTTTCCATAGGACAACTGGACAGAGAAACCAAGTGATTCTGACTTTGGACATGCAGAGGGCACAATTAGCTTTCCTGAAGTCTGCAGGCATCAGCTTGGGGACATGTGACTTGAGCTACAGGTTTGCAGGCTCAGAGAGATGCTGTGTCTGAGGGGCCTCTCCACTTGTCTGTGGGACCAGGATGGATCTCAGGCCCTCATATCTTGGCATCTCTCAAGGTTGGCGGGGCAGCCAGGGGTCTCCTGGCCTCATTCCGTTATGTGGGCACCTCTTTCCGGGACTCCAGGCTCCCCACGACTACCCCAGGCCTGGTGATTTAGTCTTAGGGCTGGGGCCCGGAAATCTGTATTTTGGCCAAGATCTTCCCTGCTGCCCCTGCTGCTGGAGATTCTAATGATAAGGCGAGTTTGGGAACTCAATCCTAGGCTTGCAGGGGCAGGCACTCAGGTTAGTGCAGGGCCTTCCCCAGGCAGGGTCCACGCTAAGAGCCCAGGACAGCCCTGGCCTCTCACCCCTCTACCCTCAGGCTTGGACAGCCCTGGTCTCTCACCCCTCTACCCTCGGGCCTGGTACAGGACTCAATAGGTGTGTTTTCATGGAAGGAATGCATGGTTGGATGAATGAATGGTGTTTACAGCCTGGCGATTCCCTCCCTGCAGACTGGCTCGGAAGGAAGAATGTTCCAGATCACCAGGAACTGTGGAGGCCACCACTGTTGGCAGGCACTGATGATGGCTGAGGGTGAGGACAGATACCACAGTGCACATCAGGAGGCAATCAGATTGACAAAGACTGCCTGGGGTTTTGCTTTTCTATTTTTGCAGGGTGTGTGTATGTGTGTGCATGTGTGTGTTTGTGTATATGTGTGTGCATGTGTGTGTGTAGTAAAGGCAGAGGGGTGAGAGGTGGGGAGGTGGCTGATGGGTGAAGTACTTTTTGTCCCTGAGTTTTGAAATCCCTCGTCCCACCTTCTGAGGTGGACATGTGACTACAGGACAGAGGAGGTTGGGGATGGCAATGCTGGCTCCTGGCCATGCTCCAACCTAGAGACACTGCCAGAGACCCCCACTGGGGTTTAGGTTGTTGGTTCCCAAAGAGCTAGGGGATGGCAGGCAGGGCATAGTGAGAGATAAAGGGACATTCCCCAGAGGAAGGTGTGAGTTGGGGTGAGTAGAGCCTTCTGCAGCTGCAAGACCCCAGCTGGACAATCAGAGGCTCTGGAGGAGGGGGCCTAAATCACCACCGCTCTGCACTGGGTCGTGCCGGTGCCAGGAGGACTCCCTCTGGGGTGGCAGCTCCAGGAGGCACGCTCTGCGGAGGCTGAGCAGGGGTTTCTGCAGAACAAAGTCCCTGAGGAAGAGCAAGGGGATGTCCCCGACTGTCACCTCTCCCCACGGCTTCCCACCCCCCAAGGCCTTGTGGAAGAGTCAAGGTGGGTGCTCAACTCTTAGGACTTCATCTTCCTTCTTGGCAGGGGAAGAAATGGGAAGAAGTGGTCTCACCTCCTGAGACCTTTCTCCACTCCCCACCTTCCCTGGCCGGCACCACAGAGGAGCAAACCCTGGCCCAGGGAGCTCAAGAAGATGGACCTAGCCCTTGGCCATGCCAACTCTGCCCAGCTCTGCCCAGGTCCCTCTTTGTACTGACTGAGTGCCCTGGTCCTCAGGCTGGGCTGCAAGAGGCCCTTCCTACAGGGCGGGGAGGGGAGAGGAAGAGGGCTGTGGCCTCATTCACTTCACTAGGCCTCTGACTGAGACCTCTCTCTGGGACGGAGGTCTCTAATGTGAGATCATTACTTCTTTTTCAGGGAATTTTCCAGCGTGACCTTAAAGGAGTAGACACATTTCTCCCAACCCTTTTCCACTGGCTCTCCCCCATCCTTTCAGCTCTCCCTTCCCGCCCTGCCTTTCCTCTTGGTCCTGTGCCTTCATCTCCCTTCAATCCCTGCTCCCTAGCCTCTTCCCCTTCTTCTCCTCCAGCTCCTGGAACTGACTGCCAACTGCACCGCTAATGAAAATACATACCCACGGGCTTCTTGGGTCTCCTACCTATCCATGCGACATTTCCTCGATGCTCCCAGCCTTAGCTTTTCAGAGCCCTGCAAATCCAGGTGATGAGCTGGTGGCGGGCATGTCCATCTGAGCTTACCTGGTGAGATGGGTGCCAAGGACCCAGGGTAAGCTTCTCAAGGTCTCAAGGGCACAGCTACGTGTAGCTTTCCTCCCCCGGTCGCAGGTCTGGGCTCCTGGGCTCCTGAAGGAGGGACCTAACCTAACACAGGCCCAGAAGCGACCATTACAGGCCAGGCACCTGTAATTGGACTGACCATGGTGGGCTCTGCCAGGGCTGATAGACAGCAGGTGGGTGAGCAGAGCGACGGGGCTGCAAAACTGGCCCTCAGCTGGCCTTGCAGGGAGGGGAAGAAGAGGGTGCTTGGCTTTGGAGGGAGAGGGCCAGATTGGTAGCCCTGACATGAACTCTGAGCAGATACATCTGACGGAGAATTCAAGTTGTGGGAAACTTCCAAATGTGGATTGGTTGGCCTATTCGTGCACAGCAAACATCCTGTACTTGAGGGACTGCACTGAGGCTCATTCTCCTATAGGACAGTAGCATCATTGGAGGCAGAGGGACGCCTATCTGTGAGCTCCCGGGGCAGGCCTGTGGGCCCCAACGTAAGTGGAGAGTGCCAGAGCAGGTGCAGAACAGGGGGCTTTGACCTGAGACGTACAGGGGTGTACAAAGCAGGTGATAGGCACACGGTTTATACAAGAGCATACATATTTGTGTGCTGGGGCTTAAGTCCCACAGTCTGAGTGCCTTAAACAACAGAAATTAATTTCCTCCCAGTTCTAGAGGCTGAAGTTCCAGATCAAGGTGTTGGCAGGGTTGGTTTCTTCTGAGGTCTCTCTCCTTGGCTTGTAAGTGGCCGTGTTCCACCTGTGTCTTCACCATGTCGTTCCTCCGTGCATGTCTGTGTCCAAAATTCCCATTTTTATAAGGAAGCCAGTGATGTTGGATTAAGACCCACCCTAATCACTCTGTCTAACTTACTTACCTCTTTGAAGACCCTAACTCCAAATACAGTCACACTCTGGGTTCCAACATACAAATTTTAGGAGGAACACAAATCAGTCCGTAACAGTACACATATGTTTATTTTTAAGACCAGGAACTACCTTGGATAAATCTGCACAAGTTCAATGATCTGTCAGTTTTCTTTGCCTTGTCTGGATGCAACCATTGTCTGATGACCCAAGTGCCAGTGACATCCAACCTTTCTGGGGTACTTGCTAAGATCCAAGTCCTGTCCTGGGTGTGTGGGTAAGTTCCAGATATGGTCCCTGCCTTCAAGGAGCTCAGGGAAAGGGGGACAAGGAACATAGGCAAACAAATGACAGCCAGCAGGCCCACATGCTGCTTTTTCATCAAGAGTGGGTGAAGTGGTGATACGGGGTTGGGGATGGACCTGATGTCAATGTCCAGGGAGCGGACAGAGTTTGGAAAGCTGCCCGGGGATTTCTCCATCTTCAGAGGCAGAAGAGCTTTCCTGGAAGAGAAACCAAACTGGACTAAGGCAGGGAAGTGTGAACAAAACCCAGCACGCTGGTTTGATTTAGTTTAGTCTGGCTAAAGTTTGGGGTTCCATGGGAGTCATGAGAAACGAAGAAGGAATGCAGGGCTGTAATTAGTTCATCCTGCATGAGGGAGAGAAGTGAAGGGTATCAGGAGCGACACAATCAGGCTCAATTTTCTCACAATGACACATATAAAAATTCATAACTAATAACTGATAATGAATTTATCAACATCTTTCAAAGCATGAAATCAGGGTGAGGTGTGGTATGACTGACAGGCTCTTTTATGATGAAATGACAGAGAATCACCCCAGCTGGGGTTCCCGTCTGGGCTGTGCCATCCCATCACTGTGTGTTCTACAATGAGACTCTTTCTCCCTCTCTGAACCTCGGTTTCCTTAACTGAGGAAAGGGCCTGGACATTGATCAATGTCATTCATTCCAGCTTGAAAACGGTGAACTTAAGAAACAGCACGCAGCATCAAGACAAGGTTTGAGGAAAGGGTGAGAGAAGAGAAAGCAGAAGGTCACTGCTGTGTTTACTTTCCTTTTTTTTTTTTTTTTGAGTTGGAGTCTCACTCTGTCGCCCAGACTGGACTGCAGTGGCCGCTCCCAGCCACCGCAGCCTCGACCTACTGGGCTCCGGCAATCCTTCCGCCTCAGCCTTCCAAGTAGCTGGAACTGCAGGCGCGCTACCACGCCCGGCTCATTTTGACTTATTGTAGAGATGAGGTCTCGCCAAGTTGCCCAGGCGGGTCTCGAACAACACACATTTCCCTGTTACTCCTCACCATGGTCTTCATCGGGAGGTGTTATGACCCCATTTCACAGCTTTGGCCATAGAGAGTGAGGTTAGGGAACTTGCACAACTAGCAAGTGGCACAACTGGAATTCAAATCCAGGTCTTTCTATCAACCCATGCTCCATCCATACTGGGTTAACAAGCCACATCTCATCATTGGGTTCAGTTGTCACTTGGATACTGAGTCCCAGTCACGCTAAAATTACTGGCTCCTTCTCCCTTTTGCCCTACCGTGGTGACAGTGGGGTCTGGGTTTGTTATTGCTGTGGATTCTTAGTAGGGCAGGGGTGAATGCCACTGGAACCGTGTAATTAAAGTGACAACAGAGTAGCACACAGAGAGTGATGGACAGACAATGGCCTCGTGGAATCTCACCCCATTTCAGATCATTAGCTGTCTTCCTCCACAACGTGGTTGAATGGAAAGCCACTGTGACTTTTCCTCTGTTGTTTATCGGAATCCGTTTCCAAAACATATAAAAGTGCGGTGAGCTCCCCACACAGGTTGGAGGGTCACCAGTTGTTTTGGGTGAACATTTGTATTTTGAGAAAAAATTGTCCCGGTATTGAAAAACAGGACCGAGCTCTCCAGAAATATCCTGATGCTAATTTTCAATTACTAGCTAAGAGCTTGGGAAATCCAATGATTTGGAGACAGAGCTGTGTGCAGAGTCTGTTAGGAGTGGCCTGAGGATGGACCTCTGTGGGAGTAAAAGATCAGCATAGGGCAGAGGGAGAGGGTCAGCTCTACTGTGGTCGCAACAAGACTTTGGCCCAGTCCATGGAAGCTCTGGGGCCAGGATCACTTTTGTAGGGACCTGACTAGTGAAAAAAATGGGTAGGAGCATTATGGACTGCATTGTGTCCCTCCAAAATTCATATGTTGGCGCCCTTACCCTAAGTATGACTATATCTGGAGATGGGCCCTTTACAAAGGAATGAAGGTTAAATGAGGTCATAAGGGTGAGGTCCTAATTATATTGTACTGTGGCCCTTATAGAAGAGGAAGAGACACTGTAGTGTTCTCTCTTTCTTGTTTGTCCCTCTCCCTTCTTTTTCCTCCCCGACAGACAGCATGCCCAAAGGAAAAGCCACGTGAGGGCACAGTGAGAGGGCAGCCATCTGCAAGCCAGGAAGAGAACCCTCACCAGAAGCCAACCCAGCCAACACCTTGATTTTAGACTTCCAACCTCCAGAGCTGTAAGAAAATAAATGTATACTGTTCAAGGTCCCCCGTCTGTGGTATTTTGTTATGGCAGCTAGAGCTGACTAATACAGTGGGGGATGTGGACCACCTCTGCTCTCATCTTCCCAAGATGCAATATTGGTTTTGATTTTTCTTCTTTTCTTAAAGTCAGCTTTGTTGAGGCATTATTTACATACAATAAAATTCACCCATTTTTTTTGCTTTTTTAATATTTAATTTATTATTATGGCTTTTTGCAACATGGCAAAATATTACAGCTTAAAGCAGACATGATCTCCTCATAGAGGAGGAAAAAGTTTTGCAGTCAAATCAAATTGTAATTAAGAGGTCATTGCTACATTCTGTTCAGTTTAATAAAAATGATATTATAACTTCATTAACTCCAGAGATAACAGATTACTGAAAAACAAAAAAATGGGTACATCTACTGGCTGGGTAATAAAGGATAAAGATAAGGAATTGTCCATCTATGCCTATGACAGTGTACATAAAAGGCTGCAAAACAATTTAAGAACTTAGAATAATCACACACCACCCATTTTTAAGTGTATGTTTGATGAGATTTTTTGACAAATGTGAATAGTAGTATAATCACCACCATAGACATAATATGGAACATTTCCATCACCTTGAAAAGTTCTCTCCTGCCCTTTTGCAGTAAATTGCCTTCCGCTTCCCAGTTAATACTGACCTACTTTCTTTCACTATAGTTTTGCCTTTTCTGGAATTCTATATAAATTGGACAAAGTGATATATGTAGTCTTTTGTATCTATCTTTTTTTCACTTAGTAGAAATGCTTTGGCGATTCATTCATGTTGTTGCATGTATCAGTAGTTCATTCCTTTTTATTGATGGGTAATATTATATGGATATACCAAATTTTTTTATCCATTGACCAGTTGATGGACATTTGGGTTTGCTATAATTTGAATGTGTTCCCCAAATTTCATGCATTGAAAACTTAACCTCTGAATTTATATATGGATGGCATTTGGAGGTGGGGCCTTTGGTAGGTCACTGGGATTAGATAAAGTCATCAGAGTGGAACCTCCATGATGAGACCGGTGGCTTTATAAGAAGAGGAAGAGAGACCTGAGCTGACATGCTCTTGTCCTCTTACCTTGTGATGCCTTCTGCCACGTTATAAGACAGCAAGAAAGCCCTCACCAGATGCCAGCACCATGTCTTGTACTTCCTATACTTCAGTACTATAAGAAACAGGTTTTTTTTTTTTTTAAGTTGGAGTCTCACTCCCGGCCACTGCAGCCTCGACCTGCTGGGCTCCGGTGATCCTTCCACCTCAGCCTTCCAAAGAAACAATTTTTAAAAACCTGTATAAATTATCCAGGTTTTTCCTGTATAAGTATGTCAGGTTTTTAGTTATAGCAACAGAAAATGAACTAAGACAGGGTTGTTTCCAGTTTGGGGGTTTTATAAATAAAGCTGCTATGAATTTACATACAAGTCTTTGTGTGGACATATATGTATACAGATGGTAAATAAGCACTTGAAGGCATCTCAGCATCATCAATCATTAGTGAAATGCAAATTACACTTTCACTAGAATGATTAACAGTACAAAGACTGACAATGCCAAGTGTTGACAAAGACATGGAACAACTGGAACTCTAATATATAGCGGGTGGGAATCTAAAAATGTATGACCAATTTGGTAAAGTTTGGCAACTTATGAACTTAAACTATACTTATATGACTTAGCAATTCCACTTCTAGGAATTTAACCAAGAGAAATGAAAACATGTGTCTACACAAAGACTTGTATGTGAATATTACAAGGGGGACACACACAAAAAAAAAACAAAATTATTTTTTGGAGGGCAGGTTCCTTGTAGTACAGACTTCCCCAACTAGGGAAGTGTTCTAGGAAACCATCAGCATCAGTGTACTAGCTACTGTTGTTGTGAGAAGCTCCATTTAGCTTCAGTGAAGATACTTTAAACAGGTTTGCCCATTTCATGACGGGTAATTTATGAGCATACCTGCCCACACTGCATTGAGTTTTCAGCAGTTTTTGACCAAAAACAACATGACTCCCATGCCCCACCCTCCTGATGTACCCAATCTCACCCCAAGCAACTCTTATGTGTTTCCTTGATGAAAAAAAGTACTCAAGGGAAACGTTTTGCTGATGTGGAAGAAGTGAAACAAAAAACAGCAAAGCACTAAAAGGCATCAATATTGGCAAGTTCAAAAACTGTTTTGAGCAGTGGGAAAACATCTAGATAGGTGTATTGCTTCAAATGGAGAGTACTTTGAAGATGACAGAAGTTTAAACATGTAAGAATAAATACACAATTTTTTATAAATACATTCCAGGTTTTTTGGGGTCTCCCCCTTATATGTATGCAAATACTTTATTTCAATCTGTGGGCTACTGTTTCATTTTTTTAATAGTGTCTTTCAAAGAGCAAATGTTTTTAATTTGATGAAACCCAATTTGCCAGATTGTTTTTTAGTTTCTGGATTTGTGTATTTGTTTTGTTCTATCTAAGAAATCTGTCCCTAATATTTTACTTTTTCTATTTTTTCTGAATATTTTATAGTTTTAGCATGTAAGTTTGTGTCTATAATTTATTTCTAGTTAATTTTGTATACAACATTTAAAAATTGAGGGGTTTTTTTTTAAGTTGGAGTCTTACTCTGCTACCCAGGCTGGAGGGCAGTGGCATGTTCCTGGCCAACGCAGCCTTGACCTGCTGGGCTCCTGCGATCCTTCTGCCTCAGCCTTCCAAGTAGCCGGAACTACAGACACATGCTACCATGCCTGACTCATTTTTTATTTATTGTAGAGACGAGATCTCGCCAAGTTGCTGGGGTGGGTCTCGAACCTGTGGGCTCAGGCAATCCTCTCTCCTTGGCCTCCCAAAGTGCTGGGATTACAGGCTGAGCCACTGAGCCCGCCCAAAAATTGAGGTTTTAAAAAAATGTTTCCTTTGTGAAGATTTAATTGTTTCGGCACCATTTGCTGAAAAGGCTATCCTTTCTGCTATTGAATTACTGGTACTATACTATAAATCAGTTGGCCTGTAAATGTGGGTCACTTCCTGGACTCTATTCTGTTACATGGTTCTACGTGTTTGTCTTAATGCCAATGTCACACTGTCTTCATTACTGTAGCTTTATAAGTCTTACAACAGGTACTGTAAGTCCTCCTACTTTGCTCTTTTCAAAATTATTTTGACTGTTCTAGCTTCTTATCATTTTCATATACATTTTAGAATCAGCGTGTTACTTTTTTTTTTTTAAGTTTAAACAAAGTTTATTAGAGAAGGAAAAGAGGAGTGATAGAGAGACATGCCAGAGCTGGTATGGACGAAAGAAACCACCTTTACTTTCTATTTTTTAAAAAAAGCTTGGTGAAGTTTTCATTACATTAAATCTGTGGATTAATTGGAGAAAGAAGGATTACAATATTGGTCCTTATGATCTATGAACATAATGTTCTTCATTTATTTAGGTATTTAAAATTTTCTCTTGGGAGGGTGGGAGGGAGGGGGGAAAATTTCTCTTACTTTTCAATATACAGGTATTGTACATATTTTGTTAAACTTATTCCTAAGTATTTTGTTTTAAAAAGTTTTTTTCTTTCTTTTTTTTTTGAGTTGGAGTCTCATTCGGTCACCCAGACTGGAGTGCAGTGGCCGCTTTGCCTGCTGGGCTCCAGCGATCCCTCCACCTCAGCCTTCCAAGTAGCCGGAATTACAGGCATGCACTACCACGCCCAGCTGATTTTTTTTTTTTTATTGTAGAGATGAGGTCTCGCTGCCCAGGAGGGTCTCGAACCCGCGGGCTCAGGCAATCCACTCACTTCAGCCTCCCAAAGGCGCGGGATTACAGGCTGAGCCACCGAGCCCGGCTTAAAAAGTTTTTAAAATGGTATTGTTTCTTAACTTAAATATCCAATTTTTTTGCAAGTTTGTAGGCATACAATTTATTTTTAAGAACTAACATTGTATCCTGTGACCTTGCCAAACTCTTTATGAGTTCTAGTAGCCTTGTTTTATATTTCATAGAATTTTCTGCGTAGACAGTCATGTCATCTATGAGAAAGAAAGTTTTAATTTTTCTTTACTAATCTATGTGTCATTTATTTCTTTTAATCACTTTATTGCATGGGCTATGACCTCCAGTAAAATACTGAATAAAGGTGATAAAAGTGAATATCCCTGCCTTGCTCCTGTTATCATAGGAGGAAGAATTCTGTCTTACACCAGTAAGTATCATGTTAGCTGCAAGATTTTTATAGATGCCCTTTTTTCAAGTTGAGAAAATTATCTTCTATTCCTAGTTAACTAATTTTTTGGTGTGTAAAACATGAATGGTTGCTGAATTTTGTCAAATGTTTTCTTTCCTAGACATAGAGATCTTTATATTTATCTATTCCTCTTGAGTGAGCTTTGGGAGCATTTTCTCTTAAGAAATTGCTACTTTTCATCCAAGTTGCTAAATTATCCTTTTCATGTCTGTAGGATCTATAGTGATGTTCCTTTTTTATTCTTGATATTGGTAATCTGTGCTTTTCTCATTTTTTTCTTTCTTTGTCTGTAAGTTAATCAATTTTATTGATATTATAAGAATCCACTTTTGATTTTTTTTATTGTTTATGTTTTATTGATTTCTGCTCTTATGCTTATTATTGTCTTTCTTACTTATTTGCGGTCTAATTTGCTCTTTCTCTAGTTTTTTTTTTTGAAAGCAGGATTTATTGAGTGGACAGAAAAGCTCCCACAGTGGGAAGGGACCCAAGGGGCTTTTCCTCTCTAGTTTTTTTTTTCCCCCACCTTTTTTTTCTTTTTTCTTTTCTTTTTTTTTTTTTTTTTTTTTTTGAATTGGGGTCTCACTCTGTTGCCCAAACTGGAGTGCAGTGGCCGCTCCCAGCCACTGCAGCCTTGACCTGCTGGGCTCCGGTGATCCTTCCACCTCAGCCTTCTGAGTAGCTGGAATTACAGGCACGCACTACCATGCCTGGCTGATTTTTTTATTTATTGTAGAGATGAGGTCTTGTCAAGTTGCCTAGGAGGGTCTCGAACCTGCAGGCTCAGGCAAGCCACTCACCTCAGCCTCCCAAAGCATGGGATTACAGGCTGAGCCACCAAACCCAGCCTCTCTAGCTTTTTAAGATAAAATTTTAGGTCATTGATTTTAGATTTTTCTTCTTTTCTAATGCAAGCATGTAATGCTATAAATTCCTCATTAGGCACTCTTCAGTTGCATCACACAAAGTTTGATATGTTTTTAAATAATATACAGTTCAATGCATTTTAAAATTTTTCTTGTGACCTATGTGTTAGTTAGAAGTCTAATTAAACCTTGTTTAATTTCTAAATTTTGGGATTTTCTAGATGTTTTTCTGTTTCTTGAGACAGGATCATGCTCTGTCATCCAGTCTAGAGTACAGTGGCATGATCATAGCTTACTGCAGCCTCAACTTCCCAGAATCAAGCAATCTTCCTGCCTCAGCCTCCCATGTAGCTAGCACTACAGACATATCACCATATGCAACTAAAATTCTTTATTTAATTTTTTTGTAAAGATAGAGTCTTTCTTATGTTGCCCAGGCTAGTCTCAAACATCTGGCCTTAAGGGATTTTCCCACCTCAACCTCCAAAAGTACTGGGGATACAGACATGGGCCACTTTACAACACAATACTTTAATGGGCAAGAATATAGTCAATCTTGGTAAGTATGACATGTGCATTTGAAAAGGCTGTGTATTCTGCTATTGCTGGGTAAAGAGTATTTCACAATATCAATTAGGAAGATGGGGAAAGGAGGCCAAGATGGCATTGGAACTGGTGGGAGCGTGAAAGTCTCTGCAAGGGCAAGTGTCCATAAAGAGAGTCTGCATGAGTGGGCGAGTGCTGCTGGGTGAGTGAGAGTCCGTCTAAGAGGAGACTCCTCCAGGGCTTCCCTCTGGAGGCAGCTGCAACCCACCATTGCCCTGAGATAGGGCCTCTGGAGTACAGGATCATCTGCCATTCTTGGGGGTCTCCTAAGAGGAGGCAGCGGAGGTCAGCTGCTCTCAGCACCTGCCACCTGGCCCATGCCACTACCTGTGGCAGTGGGCCAGGCACTGGCAGAGGGAACTGTGGAGGAGAGGGGGCAGTGAGGAAATCTGGAGCTGAGCTCCTCTTCCACTGGGGAGGAGGCACCAACCCCTGCCATCCCCCCCAACACCTGGCTCTGTTTGGCCTCTAACCTGGGATCCAGAGGCAATCACCACACCCTCCTGGGATCGACCATCACTGATCTAGTGACAAAACTTCAGGAACAGACATGGAGAGAGTGACGCCCACCCCCATGCTGGACTAGGCACGGACACATTGGATCTGAGCTGACCGCAGGAGCAGCAGCTGCAGATGAGTTGGGTGAGTGGGGATCCAATTCACCCTCCTCCCATAGCAGTCCACAGGGCTAAGAGCCACCCAGTTGGTCTACACTTAGAGCAGAGAGGAGGGGCTGGAGACCAGAGGCTGCTCCCTACCAAAGCAGTGGCCAGAAGCAGTAGTGGTGTTTGGGAAAGGAACCTGAAGCTCCAGAAACAGCCACAGAGGGAGCTCTTTTTTTCCCTCTGTTTTTATGTTTTAGTACTTGTTTTGGTTTGGGGGTTTTTGCTTTTGTTTTTTTTTTTAGTTTTTCTGTTTGTGTATGGGTATTTTTGAGGGTGAGTGCATCATCAGGGTTTTTGTTTGTTTGCATGAGTGTTAGTGTGCTTTTGTTTTCTCTTGTTTGTGTTTGTTTGTTTCTTTGTTTATTCATTAGTTGGTGTGCCTGTTTTCCTTCTCCTCTGTCTTCATCTTTCTTTAGTCTCCCTTCTTCCTTTTTCAGTTCTCCCCCTTTTACTTATCTCATTTTGCTCTCAGGGGACATACATAAACTCTCACAGCATGGACAGATTATAATGTGGTGGGAAGTGAGTTCCAGAGGGCCCACACATCTGTCAGTGGATACTGTGATATGCAGATAACTTCTGAACCACAGCTCCCCCCATCAATTTTCCTTAATCAAATCTCAAAATTGCAAAGAGCACAACCCCTTCCCCAGTCTGGCTTCAAAACTGAACAAATCCAGAGGCTCTACATAAGGAAAAATAGGGGATTGAGCAAACAGAAGTGAAAGCTATTCCCCATCACTGAGCAACAGAATTAAAGAAGGCAGGGAGAGGAGGAGGGAAACCATTACAAATGAAAAAGAATCAAAGGAGGAATACAGGTCCCATACAGACTCCTGAGAAGACAGCATTTGAGAATGTAGACTTTGGAACTCAAACAATGAAGAGCTCCCAGAATGACTGGCCCCAAACCACAAATCCAGAGATCGAGAATACAATGAATAGAAATGAGGAGAAATAAGAGGAAAGAATGAAGGGGTTGATAACTGAGATGACAGCAATAAAGAATACAGTAAATGAAATAAATAGCAAATTGCCAAGCATGGAAAGCAGAATTAACCAAGCAGAAGAAAGAATCTGAGAGCTTAAGGACCTAAATATGGAACTAACCCAACTGTTAAAAACATAGAAAAGAAGCGTAAAAAGACAGAACAAAGCCTCCAAGAGATGTATGATTATATCAAGAGGCCAAACCTGAGATTAATTGGTATTCCTGAGACAGATAGAGAAACAGAGACTACCCTGGTGCAAACATTCCATGAAATTATCCAAGAAAACTTCCCTCATCTCCTCAGAGACATGACCATTCAAACACAAGAGATTCAGAGAACCCCTGCAAGACATCAAATGAGAAGACCAACTCCTAGACACATGGTAATCTGCTTACACAAAGTAGGTATAAAAGAAAAAAACCCTAAAGGCAGCAAGAGAGAAAGGTCAGACAACTTACTAGGAAAGACCAATTAGAATAGCAGCAGACTTATCTACAGAATGGCTAGAAGAGACTGGAGTCCAATCTTCAAAGTTCTCAGAGATAAACAATTCCAACCAAGAATTTCCTACCCAGCTAAGCTAAGCTTCGTCAGTGATGGAGTGTTAAAATCTTTCACAGGCATTCAATCCCTAAGAGTTTTCATCACCTCCAGACCAGCTTTACAAGAAATGCTTAAGAAAGTATTAAACACAGAAGGAAGAAAAAAAGAATACAGGAAAAAGATTGAAAACACATACATATATCAACCCAAATATCGAAAGAAAACCAACCAACAAACAACAACAAACCCTTTAAGAACCTCATGACAGTAATAAACTCTCACATCTCAATAATTAGCCTGAACATGAATGGACTGAATACACCACTGAAAAGACATAGAATGGCAAACTGGATAAAAAGAAATGATGCAGCAATATGCTGTCTTCAGTCGACTCATCTCACCAGAATGGACACTCACAGACTTAAAGAGGATGGAAAACAATTTATCAGGTGAACAGAACACAAAAGAAAGCAGGAGTTGTGATCTTAATGTTAGACAAAATATCCTTTAAGTTATCAAAATTTAAAAAGATACAAAGGTCACTACATAATGATAAAAGGTTCAATCCATCAACAAGAAATATCTATCCTAAACATATATGCACCCAGCATAGGAGCACCAATCTTTATAAAGCAGTTTAGGTGAACTAAAAAAAAAACATTGAGTCAAATACTATCATAGCTGGACACTTGAATACCCCACTAACAACCCTAGATTGATCATTGAGGCAAAAAATCAACAAAGAGATCCAGAACCTCAACTTGACGCTTGACCAAATGGACTTAATAGATACCTACAGAACACTCCACCCAAAAACCATGGAATATACATTCTACTCATCACCACATGGAATGTACTCCAAAATTGACCATATCCTTGGACATAAATCAAGCATAAATAAATTTCATAAGATCAAAATACTATCATGCACCTTCTCAGACCACAGTGGAATAAAAATAAATATCAGTACCAACAAAGCTACCCCAAAACCCACAAAGACATGGACACTAAACAGCATGATGCTGAACAACTCCTGGGTCAATACAAAAATCAAAGCAGAAATTAAAAGATTTCTGGAAACAAATGAAAATAAAGACACATCTTACCAAAACTTCTGGGATACCATGAAAGTAGTACTGAGAAGAGAATTAATTTCTTTCTTTTTTTTTTTTTTTTTTTTTGAGTTGGAGTCTCACTCTGTCGCCCAGACTGGAGTGCAGTGGCCGCTCCCGGCCACTGCAGCCTCGACCTGCTGGGCTCCGGCCATCCTTCTGCCTCAGCCTTCCGAGTAGCTGGAATTACAGGCATGTGCTACCACGCCCGGCTGATTTTTTTTTTTTGTAGAGATGAGGTCTCACCAGGTTGCCCAGGCTCGAACCCACGGGTTCAGGCAATTCACTCACCTCAGCCTCCCAAAGTGCGGGATTACAGGCTGAGCCAGCAAGCCCGACTGAGAATTAATTTCTTTACAAACATACATCAAGAAAATTGAAAGATCACAAGTTAACAGTCTAATCACCTAAAGTTGGAAAAACATGACCGCCAAAACCCTAACTTCAGCAGAAGAATTGAGATCACCAAAGTAAAAGCTCAAATACAGGACCTAGAAGACAAAAATATCAAGAAAAAATCAACAAAACAAAAAGCTGGTTCTTTGAAAGGATAAACAAGATTGATGGACCCCTAGCCAGACTGACCAAGAAAAAGAGATAAAGCCCAAATAAACACAGTCAGAAATGCAAAAGATCACATTACAGCAGACACTGAATAAATACAAAATATTATCAGATTAATATGCATACCTGTATGGAAACAAACTTGAAAACCTAAATAAAATGGAGGACTTTCTGATATCATACAACCTCCCAAGGTTGAAACAAGAAGAAATTGAAACATTAAACAGACCAATAACAACCCAGGAAATAAACTTCGTCATAAGAAAACTACTCACGAAAAAAAAAAAAAGAAAGAAAAGAAAAGTCCTGGAACAGACAGCTTTCCAGAGGAGTTCTATAAAACATACAAGGAGAAGCTGATATCAATCCTATTGAAAGTATTACCCCTTAGGAGGCTGAGGTGAGTGGATTGCCTGAGCCCGCGGGTTTGAGACCCCTATGGGTAACTTGGTGAGACCTCATCTCTACAATAAATCAAAAAATTAGCCAGGTGTGGTAGCGCATGCCTATAGTTCCAGCTACTCAGAAGGCTGAGGCGGAAGGATCGCCAGAGCCCAGCAGGTAGAGGCCGCGGTGGCTGGGAGCGGCCACTGCACTCCAGTCTGGGTGACAGAGTGAGACTCCAACTCAAAAAAAAAAGAAAGTATTCCAAGCAATCACGAAAGACGGAATTCTCCCCATATCACTTTATGAAGCTAATGTCACACTGACACCAAAACCAGGTAAAGATACAACAAAGAAAGAGAGCTACAGGTCAATATCACTGATGAACACAGATGCAAAAATACTCAATGAGATTCTAGCAAATCGGATCCAACAACACATCTCAAAAATCATCCACCATGACCAAGTACGCTTCATTCTTGGGATGCAGGGCTGGCTCAACACTGTAAGACCATAAATGTAATTAAATACATGAACAGATGTAAAAATAGGAATCATATATTTATATCATTAGAAGCAGAAAGAGTTTTTGATAAAATCCAGCATCCCCTCTTGATAAAAACCTTTGAACATCTGGGCATAGAGGGAACATAACTCAAAATAGTAGGAGCCATCTATGACAAACCCACAGCCAGCATATTGCTAAGCAGATAAAAATTGGAAACATTTTCCCTGAAACCTGGAACAAGACAAGGCTGCCCACTTTCACCCCTCTTGTTCATCATAGTATTGGAAGTCCTAACTAGAGCAATCAGACAAGAGAAGGAAATCAGGGATATCCAAGTAGGGAAAGAGGAAGTCAAGCCTCTTTGCTGACAATATGGTTCTATACCTTGAAAATCCAAGAGAATCTGTCAAAAACCTTCTTGCACTGATAAAGGACTTTGGCAAAGTCTCAGGGTACAAAATCAATGTGCAAAAGAGAGTAGCATTCTTATACACCAACAAGAAACAGAGAACCAAATAAAAAGCACAATCCCATTCACAACAGTCATGAAAGAAAGAAAGAAAGAAAGAAAGAAAGAAAGAAAGAAAGAAAGAAAGAAAGAAAGACCTCAGCATTTTCCTAATCAGAGAAGTGAAAGACCTTTACAACAAAACCTACAAAACATTACTTAAAGAAATCAAAGATGACACAAATGGAAAAATATTCCACACTCATGGATTGGAAGAATCAGCATTGTTAAGATTTCCATCCTACCCAAAGCAATATACAGATTTAAGATTTAACACAATACCTATTAAATTACCAGCAGCATTCTTCTCAGACCTGGAAATAACAATATAGAAATTCACATGGAATCATATATGATCATGAGTAGCCAAAACAATCCTCAGCAAAAGAAACAAAGTAGGAAGAATCAT
This sequence comes from Carlito syrichta, assembly GCF_000164805.1. NCBI lineage: Eukaryota > Metazoa > Chordata > Mammalia > Primates > Tarsiidae > Carlito > Carlito syrichta. The sequence goes on from NW_007246500.1 coordinate 65,584, forward strand.
ACTTCTAGACTTTAAACTGTATTATTAGGCTACAATAATCAAAACAGCTTGGTATTTGTGCAAGAACAGGCATCTAGACCAATGGAACAGGAAAAAGATTCTGGAAACAAAATCTCAATTTCTCAACCAACTCATCCTCAACAAAGCCTTTACTAACAATCACTGGGGAGAGGAGAACTTATCAGTAAATGGTGCTGAGAAAACTGGCTGACTACATGCAGAAGACTAAAACAAGACACCTACCTATCACCATACACAAAAATCAACTTTAAATGGATCAAAGACTGACACATAAAACCTCGAACTATAAGAACCTTAGAAAAGGCAGGAGACATTGTTATGGAAATTGGAACTGGTAAGCAATTCCTGATCAAAACACTAAGTGCCCATGCTATAAGAGATAAAATAGACAAGTGGGACCTCATCAAACTAAAAGGCTTCTGTGAAGCAAAAGAAACCATCAGGAGAGTGGAGAGACAGCCCAAAGACAGAGAAAAAATATTTGTCAACTGTATATCTGACAGGGGCCTAACATCTAGGATCTACAAGGAACTCAAACATGCCAAAAAGAAAAAAACAAGCAGTTCCATTAACAAGAGGGCAAAAAATATGAATAGATATTTCTCAAAAGAAGACATATGAGCAGCCAACAGATATATGAAAAAATGCTCAGCCTCACTAGTCATCAAACAAATGCAAATTAAAACTACACTGAAATACCACTTAACTCCAGTCAGGATGGACATGATCAATAACTCAAAAAACAACAGATGCCGGGGAGGATGCAGGGAAAAGAGAGCACTTCTATATTGTTGGTGGGAGTGTAAAATAGTACAACTTCTGTGGAAAAGAGTGTGGCAATCTCTAAAAGATTTAAAAATTGACCTCCCGTATGACCCAGCAATCCCCCTTCTAGGAATATACCTGAAGGAAAACAAGTCATTCTACAAAAAAGATACCTGGTCACATGCATGTTTGTTGCAGCACTATTCACAATAGCAAAAACATGGAATCAACCATGCTGCCCATTGAAAGTAGACTGGATTTTAAAAATGTGGTACATATACCTGATAGAATATTATGCAACCATAAACAAGGACAAAATCATGAACTTTGCAGCAATTTGGATGGAGCTAGAGTCTGTAATACTCAGTGATCTATCACATGTTCTCACTCATAAATGGACCCTGAACAATTATTATAGTACTATAAGAAAGGGATTGGCAGTAGTGGGAAACTGTCAGGGGAGGGAGTGGGGAGAGAGAGGGCACCCTTCATCAAACCAGGTGACATGAGTACCAAAGTGAGGCCCAAACTTTACCTGTACAATGACCATTTATATACCTAACCCTGAATTGTACCCCACATCTTTAAAATAAAAATAAAATACAGTGTCAGTCAGGTCAATTTGGTCGCTAGTGTTGCTCAACTCTATGCATAACTGTTTTTTATCTACTTATTCTTTCCCATATTGAGAGAAGAGTATTGAAATTTCCAGCTATAATTATCGATTTGTATATTTCTTCTCTCCATTCTATTAGTTTTTACTTTCTGTATTTTATATATTTTGAACCTTTGGCAGGTGCATAAACATTGAATATTATTGTGTCCTCTTGAACTTACTCCTATGTAATTATGAAATTCCCCCTTTTATCTCTAGCAACATTTCTTGTTCTGAAATCTACTCTGTCTGACATTAATATAGCTACTCCAATATTCTTTTGATTAGTGCATGTAACACATTTCTTCTTTTCTTTTTGTTTTTTTTTAAACTTTTTAACCCTTCTACATCTTTCTTATTTTGATTGACTTCTTGTAGATAGTCTATACTTGAGTCTTACTATTTTATCCAACCTGACAATACTTGCATTTTAATTGAATCATTAGATGATTAACATTTAATGCAATAAATGCTTATGTGATTAATATTTGTTTATATTATCTTAATATTAGTTTTCTATTTGTGCCATCTGGGGGGGCACTGTCACCTTCTTTTCTTTTCTTGTCTTCTTTTGAATTCATTGAGTAGTTTTTATGATTCCATTTTATGCTATCCTCTATTGGATTATAAGCTTTACTTCTTTGTTTTAATTTTTAGTAGTTGCTCTATAGCTTACAATGTCTCTCTTAACTTACCACAGTCTACCTCCAAATAATGTTATAACACTTCATGGGTAGTGTGAAGACCTTAAAACAGTATATTCCCATCTCCTTTCTCTTATTTTTTTGAGCTCTTGTTGCCATGCATTTTCTTTAGATACCTCACAGTTGCTTTAACAAGTCAATTATCTTTTCATGAGATTTTAAAAATGAAAATATCTTTTATAACTTACCCATATATTTCTGGTGCTCTGTATTTCTTTGTGCAGATCCAAGTATTATTTTTCTGACTGAAGAACTTTATTTAACAGTTCTTGATCACAAGAACTTGATCAAGAACAGTTCTTGATCACACCACCTACCAGCAATAAATTCATTTTTTGTTTGTCTGAAAAGGTCAGTATTTCATCTTTCTTAAAAAAAGATACTTGCCAGGCTCGGTGGCTCAACCTGTAATCCCGCGCCTTTGGGAAGCTGAGGTGAGTGGATTGCCTGAGCCTGCGGGTTCGAGACCCGCCTGGGCAGGCGAGACCTCATCTCTACAATAAATCAAAAAATGAGCCGGGCGTGGTAGTGCGTGCCTGTAATTCCGGTCACTCGGAAGGCTGAGGCGGAAGGATTGCCGGAGCCCAGCAGGTCGAGGCTGCAGCGGCCAGGAGCGGCCACTGCACTCCAGTCTGGGCAACAGAGTGAGACTCCAACGCAAAAACAAACAAACAAACAAACAAACAAAGATACTTGATATTTTCTGCTGGTTATATAATTCCAGGTTGACATTTTGCCTTACAGCAGTTTAAAGATGTCAATCCATTGTCTTCTCGTTCCCATGGTTTCTAATAAGAAGTCTTATGCCGTTCTTCTCTTGATTCCTCTCGCTAGTGTTCCAGTGTTAGACTACTTGGTATTCTTCCACAGGTCACTGAAATTCTTCATTTCTTTAAGCATTGGCTTTAGTCCGTTTTTGCTGCTATAACAGAATGCCACAAACTGGCTAATTTATAAAAGAACAAAAATGTACTTCTCACAGTTCTAGAGGCTGGAAGTCCAAGATCAAGGCATTGGCATTTGGTGTCTGGTGAGGGCTGTATTCTCTGGAGGGTAGGCATGCTGTGTACTCACGTGGCAGAAAACCAGAAGAGCAACCTAGTTGAATGCCGCATGAAGTCTCTTTTACAAGGACCTCAGTCCTGTTCAAAAGAGAGAAACCTCATGACCACTTAAAGGCCTCATGTCTTAATACGTTCACATTGGCAAAACCTGAAATTTGGGAGGGACACATTCAGACCATAGCAGCCTCCTTTTTTTCTCCTCAAGCTTATTTTCTGATAGTTTCTACTTCTATGTCTTCAAGTATCCTAATTTTTCTTCTATATGGTCCAATATTTTTAATTACATCCAATTTACTGTATTGCATTTCCCATTTCTAGCAGTTCTATTTGGATATTTTTAATATCTTTCATTTTATCTCCATAATGTTTATGTTTTTATATACATGCTTGAGTATATAATGTAGTTTCCCTTTATCCATCTTTTTGCTTTTCACAGTTTCAATTACCTGCAGTTAACTCTGATCTGAAAATAGATGAGTAGGTTACAACGTCATATTTTCAGAGACAGAGAAAGAGCAAGACCATATTCATATAACTTTTATTATAGCATATTGTTATAATTATTCTATTTTATTATCATTTAGTATTGTTCATATGTTACTGAGCCTAATTTATAAATTTCTGATCTATTTCTATTCATTGTGTGTTTTGTTTGTTGCATATCTTGCTTTCGTATTTCTTAGCATGTCTGGTAATTTTTTAAAAATAAGATGTCAAATACAGTGAATTTTAATTATTGAGTTCTGGGTTTCCTTGCATTCCTTTAAAATTTTTTGGATTTTGTTCTGGCATGCAGTTAAGTTCATTATGGATCAGTTTAGTCCTTTAAAGCCTTATTTTTAAACTTTGTTCAAAAGGATCCAGAATGACTTTCAGGCTAATGCTAATTCAGCCTCACTACAGAGACAATATTGACTCCACTCAATACCCTTGCATTAGAAGGTCTCTGCACTTTGCCTAGTGGGAACATGAACAAATCCCAGCCTTTTGTGAGACCCATGAAATGTGTGGGTATTTCTTTTTCTCTATCCTTTCCACAGCCTTGTGGATTTCCACCACATATACATACACACATGCACATACAAGTCCGTACTCAGACAAAGAGTTATGGGGACCACTCTGCAGATTTTTAAATCTGTTTTTCTGAGTGTGTGTGTCTGTGTGTGTGTATACAGCTGCCTCTCCTCTAGACTTGCCCTGAAAATTCCTGCCCCCTCCATCTCCCTAAACACTGATCCCTTTCTCTCTAGCTTCAAGATTTTGAGCTCTGCTGGGTACCCCTGCCTTTACTATGACCTGAAATCTGCCTCTAGAAAAAAAGCTAGGACAATCTTGAGGCTCACCTCCCATTTTCCCTTTCTCTCAGAGGTCACTGTCGCACCATACCTGTTCTCAATGTCTGAAAACAATTGTTTTATATGCTTTGGTTTTTTTTTAGTTGTTTATGGTGGGTAGGTCATTCTCCCGGTAGCTAATCCTTCATGGGAAGAACTGTTGGGTTTATCTATGATCTTGGGCAAGGATGGGGAGGGGTATAGTTCAGAGGCTTCTACTTGGTCCATACCTAGCAACATGGATTTCTGCTGTCAAGTGTGTCCATTCCAATTGGCTTGGACCTGGCCAGGACTCTCTTAATTATATGACCCCTCTATTTTAGTCAGTTCAGGCTATGATAACAAATATATCATCAACTGAGTGGCTTAAACAATAAATTTTTACTTCTCATAGTTCTGGAGGCTGGAAGTCCAAGATTGGGTGCCAAGTATATCTGGTGTCTGATGAGAGCTCTTATCCTGGTTTGCAGATGGCAATCTTCTCATTCTGTCCTGACACGGTAGAGAGACGGGGAGCAAGCTTATGTCTCTTTTTGCAAGGGCACTAATCCCATCAGGAGAGTTTAGCTCTCATGACTTCATCACCTTCAGCTCTCATGACTTCATCACCTTCTAAGCCTCCCCCACCCCTCAATACCATCACAGTAGGTACTGACTTTAACACATGGATTTTGAGGGAGACACAAATCTTCAGTCCACAACCATATGTCATCACTCTAACAGGAGCTATGATAATTATTATTACCATTTAACTTAATGAGCAATATTTTGGGGCCAGACATTGTGTGGAGAGTTTTACATGCATTATCACTTTTACTCCTCAAGACTCTATAGAATAGGTATCGTTAAATCCGACACCTTATAGATACAGAAATTGAGAGTCATAAGAGCAAAGTTCACTTGTTCAAGGTCTAGGCTCTGAACTCAGGATTTCCAGCTTTACTGGCCACTCACTTCCAGCATTAGAGCAATTCACATTTGCATAGGGCAGAATAATACAGAGTGTGGAGGAAAGCCACAGATGGGGGTGGGATATGGGTCAAAAGGCGATGGGAGTGCTCTGTCCAGTCCAGTGCTATTAGGCCACTACAAAGGTAGTAGCTTGCTCCACACAGAGTAGGGCCTTAGGCCTCATTCAGTAGCTGCCCCAGCTCACTTGCCTTCATCTAACTGATCCTCTTTCTAGCACATTCTAGACCTTCTGTGTTGGGCCTTATGCCCTGCTTTTCCTCATCACCCAGCCTTGAGAGTCAGCACCCCTGCTCTGGCTAAGACATTGTGTTCCTCTCCTATCCAGTCACTTAGAGCAGGGTCAGCAAATCATGAGTTTCCTGCAGCCACTCTCCACTTCCCTGACCAGAGACATTACTAATCCATCATAGCACTCCGGCTCATTGAGCCCTCCGGAGCCCTCCTAGTCTTTCTCAATAAAGGATTCTAGGAAACTTCTGGCAATCATTCAGAGTTGGCATGAGACATAAAATCTATTTCGTACCCTGGATTTAGTCTTTCCCTCTGGTTTTGCTGCTTTTGGTCATCCTGGGATCAACGCCCAGGCCAGTTCAGCCTGGACCTCAAGGTGTGCATCTGTGACTGAGATCTGAACCCAGTGTGTGCACATGACCTTTGCTTCTATTCCATCCCAGCACCTGGTACAGGACTCATGTGCTACTTTCCAAGATACAGTCTCACTTGATATCATGCCAGCTTCCAGGCTGAGTAGGTTTATTAGTCCAGGACCACCAACTTGAGGTTCCTTGAAGTGGAAGTCTGTTAGTTAATGTTAATATTTTAAATGCCAATTGAAAATCTCGGCAGGTCTTTGCAGATCTGTCCTGAGCCCCTATTTTATTTTATTTATTCATTATAATTTTTAGAGACAGGGTCTTGCTTTGTTGCTTAGGCTGGAGTGCGGTGGTGAGGTCATATCTCATTGCAGCCTCACATTCCTGAGCTCAAGCGATCCTCCTGCCTCAGCCTCCTGAGTAGCTGGGACTAATGGTGAATGCCACCATGCCTCTTGGCTAACTATTTTATTTATTTGTTTGTTTGTTTTGTTTACTTATTTATTTTTTTTTTAGAGATAAAGTCTTTCTATGCTGTCCAGCCTGATCTAGAACTCACCTTGGCCTCTCAAATTACTGGGATTGCAGGCATGAGCCACTGCACCTGGCCTAAGCCCCTATTTTAAATGCCAACTTGCCCCTCATTCCTTTGTTCTGTGACTCTCCACAGCAGCTGTCATTTTCTAACACACTGTACATGACAAGAATATTTATTATTATTATTATTTGTTTCTTCTGTCTCGCCACTGCTGGAACATAAGCTCTGAGGATCTTTGATTTGTTTGCTGACATATGTCAAGCACTTCCAGCAGTGCCTGGCACGTAGTAGGTACACAAGATTCTATGATGTTGTGTGAACCTCCCCTGCTTAATCCAAGTTCTCTAGCCTTGGCCTCCACCCGGGGCTGGATGCTATGCAGGAGCTGTGATTGGCAGGGACATATGTCTTTGATTAATAAGAATGGGGAAACACATTCACACTTACTTAATACATTCAGTTTTGTTGGCAACATATTTCAAAATATGGAGTCCATGCGGGGGAAGCAGTGGGGGTTGAGGATAAAAATAAAGGAGCCCTTCGCTGGGAATGCTGGCTCGGGAGCAGGAGAATGGCCAGCCCTGTGTTGGAGACTCATCCTGCAGCCCAGGCGCTTCCACCCATGCCTTTCCCTGGTCTGTAAAACACAGATGCTAACATCTGCCCTAGGTATTCACGAAGGTGTAAGGATTTAAGAATATAACCCATGCAAAAAAGATGCTTCATAAAACTGTAAATTTTTGTCCCCCACCCCTGTTGTTGCTGCTATTATTAATATTATTATTATTAATGAACGCAATGGGCATTTGGGGGCCAGGCACCGTGTGGAGAGTTTCACGTGCATTATCCCTTTTATTCCTCAAGATTCTATGGACTAGGAACCATTCCATTCTACATGTTATGGATACAGAAATTGAGACTCAGAAGAGCAAAGTTCATTTGCTCAAGGTCAAAGACCTGAACCCAGGCTTTCTGACCAGGATAGAACGAGAAGATGGCTGTTTGCTAAACAGGAAAGAGAGTCCTCATCCCACACAGGATTCTGACCATCCCAACTGTTTTTTTCCTGTTGGCTATGAGGAAAATAATAATGTCAGGGGAAGACTGGATCGTTCTGTGCTTGAAGCCAAACCCTCCCATGAATGAGTCAGGTAGCTCTGAGCAAGGAAGCCGGATAATAACACTAACATAGTTGACCCCTAAACAACACGGGTTTGAACTATGTGAGTCCACTTACATACACATTCTTGTCAATTAAAATGACACTGAGTGTGCCTGCCTCTCTTGCCTTCCACCTCCTCTGCCTCTGCCAATCCTGAGACATCAAGACGAGCCTCTCCTCTTCTTCCTTCTCAGTCAATTCATCATGAAGGTGAGGAGGGTAAAGACCTCCATGATGGTCCACTTCCACCTAAGGAAGTGAAATATAGCACATATATAGCACATATATTTTCTCTTCCTTGTGATTCTCTTTAAAGTATTTTCTTTTCTCTAGCTTACTTTACTGTAAGAAAACAACATACAACACAAGTAACATACATAACGTGTTAATCGACCGTTCACGTTATTGGTAAGGTTTTTGGTCAACCAGAGGCTGTTAGTAGTAAAGTCTTGGGGGAGTCTATGCAGATTTTAGACTACCTGGGGTGCTGGCATCCCTAGCCCTCACATCGTTCAAGGGTCAACTGTACTTACCCATGCCAGGCACTGTTGTAGGCACCACGCAGAGTAACATCCATTGCGCACACCAGGGCTGTGTCCATCCCCAGCATCACTGGTTCATGCTGTTAATTAATGTGTGTGGTTAGAATAAACCCTTCTTGAGCCTCATTTTTCTCAACTATAAGAAATAGCATCAAGCCGGGCTAGGTAGCTCAGCCTATAATTCCGCACCTTGGGAGGCTGAGGAGAGTGGATTGCCTGAGCCCGTGGGTTTGAGACCCTCCTGGGCAACTTGGTGAGACCTCATCTCTATGATAAATCAAAAATCAGCCAGGCGTGGTAGCGCATGTCTGTAATTCCAGCTACTTGGAAGGCTGAGGTGGAAGGATCGCCGGAGCCCAGCAGGTCGAGGCTGCAGTGGCGGGGGGCGGCCCCTGCCCTCCAGTCTGGGCGACGGAGTGAGACTCCAACTCAAAAAAAAATAGCATCCAGAACACTCATTGCACATGTGTGGAAGTCTTGCTTCTCACAGCCCAGACATGGGGTGTAAGTACCATGAACAAGAAAGCACAGAGGAACATAAGACCCAGTAACTGTGGCATCACCAGGCCTGAGTCAAATGCCACTCTGACCGTGCCTTCACACAAATGACCACCAGTTAGTCTTTGTTTTCTTTCCCTTGGGGAAAAATGCAGTGCGAGTTGTGAGGATGCAACGATCAATGCAGCCCCCATCCCAGGACCAGACCTGCAGTGGGCGTTTCCCGCTCGTTTCCATCCCCCTTTGAAATTCTCATGGACTACGGGAAACACTGTTGTACCTCTGAGGAACACATGGCCTGTCACCCAGGTCCTGCCACTGTCTCTGACAGCATTTCCTCGGGCTCTACATACTGTTGGCATTTTTCAAGTATAAGGACTGGCCTCCCTCTGTTGCCACCAGGGCACTCCGGCGACTGGTGTGGGTGATATAATTTGGAAATAGCTCTGTTCCGACTTGTCCAGCACCACGGCGGCAGCTGCCTGTGGCACATATGGTCCAAGCTGCAGGTCACTTGCCAAGCAAGCAGTCCCCTCGGCAGAAGGCTGCTTTGGGCTCGAGTCTCCAGAGAACTGTGAAGTGACGGAGTGAGGGGATCCTTTCTCCCTTTGGAAAAGTCCATGGCAGGCCCCCCCGAGAATCCATGCCCCATCTTCATCAACACGGGGCCTCTAGAGTTGCTGGTGCATTGTTGGCTCAGCTCTCTGTCTACCCTGGAGCTGTTCATCTTGGCGTCACTGGCAGGATTCTGTGAGTTAATTGGCCTCGGGCTCTGCCAAGCACCCCTCAGTGCTGGGGAGCCCCAGGACCACCTGGAGGTGGTGCCCAGAGTGTCTTAGAAGCCGGTTGCAGTGGGAGGCCCAGTTTCCACACATAAACAGTCAAGCTGGTCAATCTGAGATGCAGAGAGTTTGAGCCACATGTCCTGGGTCATTGCAGTCAGTTTGTTGCAGATCTGGGATTTGAGCCCCTGGAGTGTGAGCCCCAGGCCTGTGCTTCAACCACTGCACTCCCCAGCCTCCCAGTTAGAATTGCTATTGATTGAGCCAAATGTTTTCATGGCCATTCCGCCCTATCCTGCCTCCTTTGTTGACCGTTGTTACAACAAGCAGCCATGAGCGACACAATGCCAGAGTGTCCCAGAGAAGGAAAGGAGTCCATCAAGCTCAGGGCATCCCACATGGGCCTGACAAATATGCCTGGACTTCAGGGTGCCCAGTGCAGAGAGCGCAGAGCCCAGCATGCCCAAGTCAGGAAAATGGGGTCATGAGGCCCCTATGATGCGAGAGAAACAGCCCCGTCCACCCCACAGCTCTTTTTAACCTTCCAGCTGGCCTGGCCTAACAGCCCAGGGCTCCCAAGAGCTTCCTGGTACCCTAATCCCAGTGGAGGTCACTGTCACCTCTCACCTGGCCCTAGGGCCTTGCCAGCTCACGACTCTTCCTTTGAGCCTACTGCCCTGGAACCTGCCAGTCAAAGACCTAGATTCCAGACCTGTGGTCCTCCGTTTTGCTAATTGCTTTGTTCTGGAGTTCCTGGTACATTTATCTTCTCTGTTTTATCAGCCTAGGGAAGAAAAGGGGGAATCACGCATGGGGTGCAGGATTGGCTAAGGGTCTCTTCGAGGTAGCACAGAGACAGGAACATATTTCTAGGAAGAGGAGGACAGAAGGGAGAGAGAGAGGCAGCAAGGGGATTACCAAGAAGGAGGGTAGAAGGCTTGCTGGGGAGTTTCTAGAAGAGGATGTGGGGGATAGGGGTGGCTGGGTGGCTGAGGAATGAAGGAACCCTGCCCATTGCTGGTTCCCAGAGCCACGGGAGGGTGTCCCTCGGGCCTTCACTGACTAAGAAGGAGGAATCCCTCGGATGCTCACCCTGTCCTTGTCCTCATCAGCGACAACCCATCCCCAGATCCTAACAACTACCCCATGCCTTCCTGTGGCTCTCCCTCAATGCACACAGGTGTGTAAGCCGGTGGGGTGTGGGGACCTGACTGCTTCACTCTGCACGCGAATGTCAGCCTAAACACTTGGGTCAAAAGGGGCGCCAAGACCCTTGGGGGATGAGGAGGACGCTCTGTGAGCTGAGTAGGGCAGGGGGTCCAGGACAAGGTGAACCCCTCAGTGACCTGTGGTTATGGCAGGGGGCCTCCAGGGAGCACTTTCTGCTCAGGAGATATCAAGGAGTGAGGGACACTGGAACCTCACAGCATCAGGCACACGCTTTCCGAGCTCTGGGGAGGTGCTGAGACAGCAGCAGCTGTGTGTCCTGGGCAGGCCTGTGTTCTCGCCCTGAAATGAGGAGGAGGGACCGGAGGTGTCCCAGACCTCTTTGGAGGCTGAACTGCCTGCCCTGAGGCTTGCCGTTTCTCCTCACTCTTTGGCCTGCCTCCATGTTTCTGGAATGTTCTCTGTGCCTCCAACAACAGCACCAGGTGTTGTGGGCCACGTGTCACACTAGGGCCTCAGGTGATGTTTCTGGGGCAACATGTTACTGACTTGGCCTCCCAACTCAGGAAACTCACATATGAAGGGGAAGAAACGGACGCCACACACTGCCATGTTTGTGAGGCTTCCTGACTGCCAATGTAGAAAGTTCTGGTCAGTGTAAGCAAAAGAGATTTGCTGGAAGGCTGTGGTGCGGGAGGAGTCCTCACAAACTTGGGTGATGTCAGCAGGAGTCCTGCAGCCTTGGCCTCTGGCTCACTCGCTTACTTACTCGGCAACTCTATGAATGCCTTTGACCAATTCCTGTCACTTCCTTAGGAGATCGTCTGATTGGTTGAGTTCAGGACACATCCACCCTCTGGTGGCTTTAGGGCAGGGGAGGGAATGCTGGTCCCTTTGTCTTCAGTGGTGAGAGGGAGACTTGGTATCATACTCCCTGAAGCACTATGCCCATTGGATGGGGAGATAAAACCTCCAGAAGAAAGCAAGTCCCCTTGGAGACATGAACTGGACCTGTGACCATCTAGCCCATCTAGCATCGGTGAAAGACTTGAGCAAGCAAAGAGACCTAGAAATGAAGACCCCAGTGGGGTGCAGAGTTGTGGGTGAAGGGCTGGTGCTGGTGGACAATGCTCAACCTTTGACAGAATGGATGGGGCAGACCCTTCCCAGCCCAGGGTTCTGGTCACTTCTGCAGACCATGTGTTCTATGATGGTCAGACACAGTCCCCACGCTAAGTGCTAATAATCCCGCGCCTTTGGGAGGCTGAGGTGAGTGGATTGCCTGAGCCTGCGGGTTCGAGACCCGCCTGGGCAGCGAGACCTCATCTCTACATTAAATTAAAAATCAGCTGGGCGTG
>NW_007246500.1:77758-118653 GCF_000164805.1 Carlito syrichta
GGGCACACACCAGGTATCAATTGCAGGCAGCAGAAAATGAAGATTCTAGCCTCTCAAGTTTCAACAGTGAAGAGGAAATCTGCAGTTCTGGAATGCCACCACAAGAGGGAGGCCCACTAAAAAAAGATATACTAAAGCTGAGAAATCTCTAGCAATAGGTTTTTTTGTGTTTTGAGTTTTTCTCTATTTTTTCTTTCTTTTTTTAAATTCTTTTTTCTTGTTTATTTGATTTGCTTGTTGGAAGGCTTTCTTTTTCATTCCTCTTCTTTTTTTTTCTTTCTTCTTTCTCTATTATTTTCTTTTTCTCTTCTTTTTTTTCCCCTTCATTCCCTCCTTCTTTCCTCTCCTCTCATTCTTATACTCTATCTTGGAATTAGGGACTGCAAAATCATATCCATTATAAGGTCATATTGGCCGGGCTCGGTGGCTCAGCCTGTAATCCCGTGCCTTTGGGAAGCTGAGGTGAGTGAATTGCCTGACCCCGCTGGTTCAAGACCCGCCTGGGCAACAAGACCTCATCTCTACAATAAATCAAAAAAATCAGCCAGGCGTGATAGCGCATGCCTGTAATTCCAGCTACTTGGAAGGCTGAGGTGGAAGGATCGCCAGAGCCCAGCAGGTCGAGGCTGTGGTGGCCAGGAGCAGCCACTTCACTCCAGTCTGGGTGATAGAGTGAGACTCCAACTCAAAAAAAAAAAACTTTCCAAGAAAACTAGCATTAGTTCCCCATGCGGGAGTCGGCAGAGCTGGATGTCCCCAGGTGCTGCTTCCAAGGAGCCAATCAGAGCACATCTGTGTGTCTTTGATCAGCTTGGACTGGGAAAATGCTAGGGGAAAAAAAAAGAGAGATTCCCCTCCCTTCCCTAAAAATCTCTGCTGTACAGTCAGTCCTTATTTTAATCAAGAAGTCTCAGTTTCACATATTTATATTCTTGGGGGGCTGTGGCTTTTCCTCTGAAAAATTAAGCTGTTCGATTGTCTTTTTGCATAACCAGACACACCTGGAAGAAGCAGATGCCCCAGGAGCCCAGAACTGAGTCTGCTTCCAAGGGGTTTGGCCTAAGCCCTGGGACTTGGGTTTGGAAGGCTGATCTTTCACTGCTCATCCCGAAGTTTCTATAAGCCAAGAAGACCTTGGCCCTGTGCCAGGGCTTTCTCCAAAGCCAACTCCCTGTCTCTGTGCCCTGCACCCCCTCTCACCCCTGATTGCTAATGCTTGAGGCTGGACCTCCCCAGCCCATTTGCCCTGCTGATCCCCTCCCAGAACCAGGATCTTTTCCTCCCAGCTTCTTTCCCCTCCCACTCGATTCTAGACTACAGCCTCATGACAGTGCAGGACCCTCTTCAAGTCTTTCCTTCCAACCAGGCTCTAATGAGTCTGCAGGTGGAAGCTATTGCCCCACTGCCCTTCCGTTCCACCACCCCCCATCTTTTTCTGCCCTTTCCCTTGCTGTTGCTTGTGTTGATTTGCATGCCATTTTGCTTGTGGTCTCCATAGCAACAACTACTAAATGGCCTAAGGATAATAGAGGGGACTCTGGGGGCGGGCGGAGGAGCCTGATGAGGGGTTTTGACTATAAAAAATGAAAACAGTGATTCTGCTGCATGCTTGGCACAGGGTGACAGTCCCTCCCCTGCCAATCATCGCTCAAGCCCCTCAGTGCCTGGTGCCCAAGGGCCTGGCCTCCACCTTCCAAGGGCGAAGGAGGAAGCATCCTGTGACAATGGGAAGAACTGAGGGGAGCAGAGGAGGCCAGAGAGGGATGGAAGCACAGAGGGCAACTCTGGAAGCCTCTCCATCTTATGGTAAAAGTCTCCAGTCAAAGTCTTTTCTCCATTGTTCATCTTTGTTCCTGTTTTGCCACTTCCTTCCCAGACACCCTTCCACCAAAAAAAGAAGAGGAAGAAGAAGAAAAAGCATGACTTCATGTCTCAGGGCCTGACTTCTGGATCCAGAATCCAGGGAAGTAATCTTCTAATTGCTTACATGTGTCCAGCCCCAAGCCATTAACAAAATGCATTCCTAGCCTCGTGAGCCTGGAAAGCCAGGACTAGGATTGTTCCCATTTAAAGATGAGCAAAGTGACACTCCGCAGTTGATCTGATGGGGCAGGAGGGCAGAGAGGGGAGGGTCCCAGGCCTCCCCCAGCCCTGAGGGTCTTTCCACAGTGAGCAGGAAACCTGTTCTCTATTTTAAACAGTATGCGTTAGACTTGAACTAGACTCCTTCCCTCTTTTATTTATTTTCCAGTATTTTCTCAGATAATTTATCCTTTCCTATTCCCATGGCTCTGTGAGTTCAGGAGATTGACTTGGGCAGTGCTCCTGCCACCCCTGGGACCCTGCAACATTTGAACCCCGCCAAGGGGACCTGAGCACATGACAAGAATGCAGTGGGGAGAGTGTGCCGTAAGAAAACAAAAGCAAAATCCAAAACACAGTGCCTGGGGAGTGGGGAGAAACCTACACACTGATCATTCCCTCCACAGATGAAGATGCTGAAAATCAGAGAGCTTAAGCACTTTTCTTGAATGTGTGTTCATACGCGCACACATACGTGAGTTTCAGTTGGCAACAGATGTCACCAGGACAGGGACCACTTGATGAAAACCTTTCTATTCACCACTCTCTCCTGTAGGAAGAAGTCTCAGGCATCTCACAGTCAGGCTGGTAGTTTAAAAAAAAGCATGGAGTGGGAGAAAGCCTGAGCAAGGGGTTTCAGGGCGCAGGCAGAGTGGGTGTGTGGGTTGAGGATGGGACACAGCATATTAAGTAAAGCCCAGCTGGGCTAGTCTAGGGCAAGGGAGGCAACATCCAGCTTTCTGCCTGTTTTTGTAAATAACATTACTGGAACACAGCCGTGCCCATTTGTTTATGCGTGATCTATGGCCAATTTCATGCTACATCAGCAGTGTGGCTCACAAAGCCTAAAATACTATCTGTCCCTTTAAGAAAAAATTTGCTGACCCCTGATTTAGGGGATTAATCTGGGGAATGTTCTCAGGTTCATTTTTTTTTTTCTTTCCTATACAACTAGGTCATCCAACCACTATCTATCAATCACGACTGTAGCAGAACCATTCATCTAAGGAAGGGTTATTGAACCCCTGCTATGTGCTAAGTTATAACACCCAGAATGCACATGGAAGGAGCACAACATCCTGCCTTCAAGGGGCTCTCAAGATCCCAAGAGACTATGACCAAAACATAGGCACAAGGTATAGTATGGCGGGTGGGTGCACTATCATGCAGAGCTGTGGCAGTAAAGGTAGGGAAAGGCTGGGATGTTAGGGGATGCTTCTGGGAAAAGTGATGAAAGCTTAAAGGACCCGTTGCTGGTGTCAGAGAAGAGTCTGAAGAGACAGGATTTAATTTGAAAAGTCACAGGAGTACATTCAGTTTTGGATGTGAGGAGTTTGAGGTGCTGGTGACATATTTGGCTGGAGATGAATGAAATGCCATGTCATGTAGAGAAGCCTAGGATCCAACAGACAGGAGACAGGAGGCAGAGCCCTGGGCTGGAGATAGTCAGGGGTCATTACTGTCATTAGCCCTAGACTAAAGGTTATTCTAAACCTGTAAAACAAAGCTTAAAAGTAACCTTTGAAAAAATATCAGATTGTTTCCAAATGACTTAACTATTAATCAGAAGAAGAGTTTGAATATATTTAAAGAAATAATCAGAGGAATTAATAATGTCTGGCATTTGTTCAAAAATTACCAGACATGCAAAGAAGCAGAAACTAGAGACACTGCCTACTTGGTGATAAAATCCTTTAATCAACAGATAGAAATGATTTTCTCAGCAAGATCTAGTGGCTCACACCTGTAATCCCAGTGACTTGGGAGGGTAAGGCAGGAAGATGGCTTGAGGCCAGGAGTTTGAGACCATCCTGGGCAATATAGCAAGACCCCATCTCTATCCCCCCAAAATTATTTTCCTATAAGCAATCTTAGCAACGTACCTTTGCTGCTGCTCTAAAGATATTATAGCACTTTCTATTTCAATATGTATGTGCCTGGTATCTCTTTCCATTAAATGGTAAACAACCAAAACTTTGGCCAAGGTAGAGTAAGCATTTACCTTCCCACATTAAACCGCTAAAAATAGACCAACTATATACAATAGCAGTTTTCAGACATTGGATCACAGGTGTCACTGAAGCATGATCTCTAAGAAAGGGGAAGAAAATGAGGTGAGACCTGCAAGTGCCCCGGCTGACAACCTGGAAAGAGTTTCCAGGCCACCATACGAGTAGGCAGAAACCACACAGTGTCTAGTGATCTCACTGAGTTAATAATTAATGTTCAAGGTTGGGAAGGCCAAGGCATCTAAAGTTTGTAGAGTACTGGAAAGGAGAGAACTACATAGAGAAAGAGAGAACTCCAGAGTTCTGCAGAGGATTCACTTAAAGTCTTTGGCTGAGTAATACTCAGTGCTTGCATGTGAGAAAATTACTAAGGCTGGAGAAAGGAAAAGTAGCAGATGGAAAAATTGTAGGAGCTCACATAGGCTGGAGAATATCTTGTGTTCCCAACAGCCAGTAGAAAGACCTCCTAGCACCAGAAATATCAAGCATAGTCCTCAGAAATGTATTGCTTCAGAAGAGGAACTTAAATTAGCCCTAGACTAAAGGTTATTCTAAACCTGTAAAACAAAGCTTAAAAGTAACCTTTGAAAAAATATCAGATTGTTTCCAAATGACTTAACTATTAATCAGAAGAAGAGTTTGAACATATTTAAAGAAATAATCAGAGGAATTAATAATGTCTGGCATTTGTTCAAAAATTACCAGACATGCAAAGAAGCAGAAACTAGGCCCTATAACCACACAAAAAACAATGGATAGAAATAGACATAAAAAATGACACAGATCATAAATTTAGTAGACAAGGACATTAAAGTAGCTATTATAAATATAATTTACATATTGAAGAAAGTATAAGAAAGCATAAACATAATGAGGTGAGGAATAGAAGATAGATATAGACAGATAGTTTTTTTTAAGTCTCAATATAACTTTTAGCCACAAAAATAATCTGAGATGAAAATACTGTATGTGGAATTAACAACAAATTAGACACAGAAGAAGAATAAAAATGAAGACAGAAATAGAAACAATTCAAAATGAACTACAGAGAGAGAAATAATTGAAAAAAACATACAATGCATTAGAGAGTTGTAGGACAACCTCAAGCAATGTAATATACATATAATTAGAGTTCCAGAAGAAACAGAAAGAAAATAACAGAAAAAATTACTATGAAAATTAATGACCAAAATTTTTCGATTTGTTATTAGTAAACCACAGATCCAAGATCAATAAAGCTCAAGCAGGGAAAATAAAAAAAAAACACACACCAAGGCACAATATAATCATATTGTGAAAACACAGTGATAAAACAAAAATTCTTAAAAGCAGCCCAAGAAAAAAGACACACTAAGTATACAGAAATACATTTAAGGATGACTGCAAATTTCCCGTCAGAAATAATACAAGACACAAGACATTGGAGTTAGATCTTTAAGGTATCGAAGGGAGGTCAAACTGCCAATTTAGAATCTGTGCCCTGTAAAAATAGTTTTCTTAAATGAAGGTAAAATAAAGACTTTTTCAAGCATACCAAATCTGAGATAGTTCATTACCAGCAGGCAAGCATGATACAAAATGTTAAAAGAAGTACTTCAGAAGGAAAAACATTGTCAGATAGAAAGGTGGATTTACACAAAGGAATAAAAAATGTTGGAAAATATTTGCAACATGTAAAATAATAAGATAACTTTTCTTATATCTTGAGTCTCTTTAAACAATAACTGATAAGACAAAAATAGTAACAATAGCAATGTATTGGGTTATCACATATGCTTCTGAGATTCATGCATATGGTTGCATGTATCAACATTCTGCTATTTTTACTGCTGGGTAGTATTCCATTCTACGACTATACCATAATTTGTCCATTGATGGACAATTTTACTTTATTTTTTAAAAGTTTTCAGAAATGGAGGTCTTGCTCTGTCATCCAGGCTGGAGCATGGTGGCACAATCATAGCTCACTGTAGCCTCAAACTCCTAAGCTCAAGTGATCCTCTCATTTCAGCCTTCTGAGTAGTTGTAACTTCAGGTGTGTGCCACCATGGCCTGCTAATTTTTATTTTATTCTACTTTTTGTAGAGACAGGGCTTCGCTATGCCGCCCAGGCTAGACTTAAACTCCTTGTCTGAAGCAGTCTTCCTGTTTCAGCTTCCCAAAGTATTGAGATTATAGGCATGAGCTATTATGCCACATTCTAGATGCTTCCAGTTTGTAGCTATAATTAATAAAGTTGCTATAAATATTCATGTACAGTTTTATGTGGCTATATGCCTTCATTCCTCTCAGATAAAAACTGAGGAGTGAAACTTCTGGGTTATATGGTAAAGGTATGTTAATTTTATAAGTTAACTGCACTGTACTACAAAATGGCTACACAAGCTCCCCACAACATATATTCTTTCCAGCAGTGCATGAAAGTTCCAGTTGTTTTGCCTTATCACCCAAACTTGATATTACCAGTCTTTTGAACTTTAGTCATTCTAATATATACATGAAGTATAATGACTATGTTTTAATGTTCTTGTCTCATAGTTGCTTTTATTTGCATTTCTCTATTAATTAAGGATCTTTTCTTGGGCTATTCCATTCCTTTATTTCCTTTGGTCAAGCGTCTGCTTAAATTTTTTCCTCATTTGTGGGAATGTAAAGTTCTTTGTACATTCTGGACACAAATCCTTTATCGGATGTATATTTTTGCAAATATTTCTTCCAAGTCTATAATTTGCCTTTTCACAGTGAGGAGCAAAAAAATTCAATTTTGTTAAAATCTAATTTATCAACATTTTCTTTTTATAGTTTGTTCTTCATGTGTCCTAGCTTTGCTTAAGCCAAGGTTGCTAAGATTTTTTTCCCTGTGTTTTCTTCTAGAATTTTTATAGCTTTAGCACTCAAATTTAGATCTAAAATCTGTTTTAAGTAAGTGTTTGTATATGGTGTAAGATAAGAATTGAGGCCTTTAAGAAATATGCTTATCCAATTGCTCCAGTACCACTTGTTGAAGATTATTCTTTCTCTGTGGAATTTCTTTGGCACATATGTAGAAGTAAAATATATGACAATAGCACAAAGACTGGGGGGGGACAAACAGACATTGCTTTAAGGTTCTAAAACTATACATGAAACAGCCTAACATTATTTGAAGAAAGACTTTGATTTAAAAAATGTATAATGTAAACCTTAGAACAATGATCTTTTCTCAAGAGACATAGTTAATAAGCAACAAAGAAAATAAAATAGAATCATAAAAAACATGAAATCTGCCAAAACAAGGTAGAAATGGAGGGAAAATAAAACAAAGAACAGATATAAAACAAATAGCAAGATGGCAGGTTTAAATCCAACCACAGTAATAAACACATTAAATATAAATAATCTAAACATCCCAGTTAAAAGGCAGCAATTGTCCTATGGGGATGGGAAGAGAAACATTATTTCATTCATTCATTTCTTGGGAGCCAAAATTCCCCAGGAGTGGTGGTAAGGTCAAGATACAGTGTTTAAGAAATTGCCTGTGCTATCCTGGTGGAACAGCCACATCAAATCTAGCCCTGAAGTCCCTGGCAGCCCAGACATTGCAAGCTAAATATCACCTCTACCTTCCCACCATCCCTTCACTGGGAAGCAGGGAAGAGAAACTTTGTCCTCAGATTCCCAAATGACTAACTGGGGAAACAAGAGGTCTGTGGTCAGCGAAAGGAGGGCCCCTAGGTCTACAAGCTTTACATAATAATGCGTGATAGAGGGAATTTTACTTTGGAAATTCAAAGATGGTCTTTTGGTAGCTCAAGCCGTGACATGAACCCGAACAATGTTCTTGATTATCTTCTCAGTCACGGTGTCAGAAAAGTGAGTACAGGACTCAGAAGAACAGAGTCTTGAAATATTAAAAAACAATTTTTAAAAATCCCTAGTATTCAAAAGGTAGATGATTTCAGATTTTTCTTGGAGTCTGCCTTTGAACCTCAGGTTGGTCAAATAGCCTTCCTTTGAGTTTCCCCAGCTTTCTCTGTCCTGCCCCATCCCTAGCACAACTTGCACCACATTGAAGTGATTTTAACATTATCCATGGGCACACCTGTGCTCTATGTTTCCTGAGAGAAGGGGATGGTCTTACTCAGCTGAGCAACCTTAGGGCTTTGTACAATGTCAGACACATATGTGGCCACAATTAAACTCACCATCTCACCGTAGAAAAAGTGCTACATACCTCATTGCCAAATATCATTATGGTCACCTTCAAAGTACTCCCCTCAGGGAGCTATGCACTGATGCCAGCACCTAGTCTACCCATCAAAGCAATTTTGGAACTCTTTTTCTGGAGCGGTCATCAGAGTCATCATCATATTACCCTTGATGTCCCAGGTGATCAAAATGTCATCAAAGTGTTTTCCTTTCAACATTTCCTTTATCTTCAGGTAAATACAAAAGTCACTGGGGCCAGATCAGGTGAATAGGAAGGATGTTCCAATACAGTTATTTGTACAGCATGGCCAATGTAAGCCCACAGTGGCAAGTTCGCAAACTTCATTGTCAGTGGTCAACAACTACCCCTTGATTGACTGACAATCTCAACCGAGGCTTTGTGTTCATTTCTCTTCCTAGGGCCTGATAAGAATAACATGTGTGGATGTAGACTGCAGTCAAAACTATTGAAGTGGGACGTTAGGATGATTGTTGCAGCAATAAGTTGTCTTGCCTTGTCATGTTGTGTTGTGTTTTTGAAATGTGGGACCCATTGCTGAGGATCAAAGTGGCCCTGGCCAACAGAACATTCTAGGTTGGGGGAAACATCCTATACCCATGCCGTCCAGTATGGCAACCATCAGTCACTTGCATCTAATGAGCACTTGAAATGGGACTAGTGCAAACTGAATTTTACATTTTACTTCATTTCAGTTTTAATAGCTTCTTAGAACTGGTGGTTTCCATACCAGACAGCACAGCTCTGGATACTGTCTTCATTCTCTGTGAGCTCCTACCAGTGGGGCGTGGGTCTTCTGTGTCACAGAAATGCTTGGTAAGCCGGGCTCGGTGGCTCAGCCTGTAATCCCGCGCCTCTGGGAGGCTGAGGTGAGTGGATTGCCTGAGACCGCGGGTTCGAGACCTGCCTGGGCAACTTGGCGAGATCTCATCTCTACAATAAATCAAAAGTTAGCCGGGCGTGGTAGTGCATGCCTGTAATTCTGGCTACTCGGAAGGCTGAGGCGGAAGGATCGCCGGAGCCCAGCAGGTCGAGGCTGCGGTGGCCGGGAGCGGCCACTGCACTCCAGTCTGGGTGACAGAGTGAGACTCCGACTCAAAAAAAAAAAAAAGAAATACTTGGTAAACGCTGAATGGAGGGACCAGACACCCTCATCTGCTGAATTACAGTTGCAGGTGGAGGAGAGGCGAGTTGACCTCTAAATAGCTGACTTTGCTCTATGCAAAGTCCTGTTCCCCTATCTCCCACCCACTGCCCCCAGGCCCAGCATGTGGCACTGCATTGGACACTTGGCACATAGGACCGCTCTGCGTGCCAACTCCCCCTGCCTGTCTCCCACCTCCTTCATCAACTCAGCGGCAGCAACTTCGTTTCCCTTTGCCAAGATCAGGAGACGGCATCCTGGCATGTGCCAGCCGGATTGAGTGCACATGAACAGACCGGCACGTGGCCTGACACCACCCCTTTGCTGGAGCCTCCCCAGCCCACCAGAAAACCTCACGTCCCAGGAGCCGCTGGCTGGCTGGGTGACAGTCTCTGGGCTTTGCATGTTAGTTAAGCCGTGAGTTGAGTAATGGCTGGTTGGGTTCTGGCTCCTCCCAGGATCCGGCTGGGCGCTGAGGGACGCCTCCATCCCAGGAAGCTTGGCGGTCAGCCCAGCGGGAGGGGCTGAGCAGGGGAGCAGGGGTCAGCCCAGCGGGAGGGGCTGAGCAGGGGAGCAGGGGAAGGGGCCTCCTGGGCCCTCTCTTTCCCCATTCTCCCCTCTAGCCTCTAGCGGGCACAGCCATCCCCTGCAGGGAGAAGCTTGTGAGCTGGGAGAAACCTGACTCCTCTCCAGTAACCAGGGGGGGCTCCTTCCTGCTCTGTCTGCCCTGCTAATCCTCTCACTTGTCCTCCATCCCAGGCCCTGCCCCGGAAGCCTCTGGTCTCACCTGAGGGGATTGGTAAACACGCAGATTTCCAGGCTCAGGGCCCGGGACTCTGTATGCTTAATAGTCTCCCAAGGTCATCCTGGGACTGGCCATTCCAAATCTCCCAGCTAGGCAGTGGCCAGGCCCAAGGGACCCCTGCCACAGCTCCTGCAGGCCCCAGTGGTGCCAGGTCAACAGAACCCCAAGGGTAGAAAAGGGGCCCATGGCAGCCGGTTAGAAGAGAAAGAAGAGAAAACTTGGAGCCCTTGAGTCCCCCTTCACCTCACAGTCACGACAGTGAGTCCTGAGGCAGGAGGAGTTGCTCCTCCCTCCCCTGCCACTAAACATCTGGGGAGGTGGGGAGCCTGACCTGGGAGGAGACTGTACCCACCCAGGAGCCATGCCAATACTTCACAGCCAGGCCTCTCTCCCTCCAGCTGCGGGTTAAGCCTGTCTGAGCTTGCATCCCCCTCGGGGATGATGTAGAAAGACCATCTGGCCCCTTGGCCCTTCTCAGCCCTGCAGGTGGTCAGGTAGCCCTGCTCCTTCTTTGGCCTAGTCCCTGGCTGGACCCCAGAGGCCCCGCCCTGACGGAAGAGTCTCCCCACACTGGAAGGGCACACTCGGCCTGCTAAGCCCAGCCTGGGGGAGGGGGGAATGTGAAGCACAGGACGCTGGGAGAGCCGCCTCCCTCGCTTTCTCTCCCCTTAAGTGGCCCCTGGTGGGTATCTGCAAACTGGGGCTGAGAAAAATAAACACAAGGGAGTACCTGGCACAGGGAAGGCTCTCTAATGTCTGTGGGAAATGGAGAGAGGTAGGAGAGGGTTGGAGGAGAAGGAAAGAGAGGAAGAGGAAGGGAGAGGAGGGAAGGAGAGGAGAGGAAAGAGAGCGAGGAAGGAAGACATTTTCACAAGGCTGATGATGAGGAAACAGAAAGAACACAACTAGAAGCTAGAAGACCCGCATTTTAATTCTTCCCCTTTCCTTAACTGGCAGCGTGCCCCTTCTCTTGAGATCCTCTCGGCGAGCCCCTTCTCTCCAGGCCTCAGTTTCCCCACCTGTAAAGGGGGGGAGGGAGAACCAGATGTCCCATGTGAGCTTTGACATTCTAGGATTCCAGCCATCTCGCTGCAGACGTGGCTCTTGTCCAGAAACGGAGTGCATGACATCTGACTCCCGCCCAGGCTTCCTGATGAGGCAGGGAGCTGCTCACTCATGACGTTTCCACCTCCCAGCCTCGAGCAGGTGAGGCTCATCAATAACAACAGGAGAGGTTGTCAGGCTGTGTTTGAAGCCACTAGGGTCCCAGCGGCCTGCCACGTGCTTTGTCATAAAATATGTTGTCACCTGGGGAAGAATCATCACCAGTGAAATATTTCAGGAGACAAAAACAAGAGGTGCATTGATTTTTTTCCACGAGGTCAGACAACTTCTGGGAAGCCTCTTGTAACTCAATTGTCGTATCATCTCTCCCTGAACATCCATTTGGCCTGTGATGTCAGTGGCCTCTGACCCAGGTAGGCTCCCTTTCCCCATCACAGGCTGCTCTTTCTGGAGACCAGCACCATCACGGGGCCTTCCCAGGCTCTGGGACTTCGGCTGACTTGGATCCAGGGAGAATTTCCTCTCTGGATTCACCCAGACTGGCTCTTGAGAAAGATCTGCACAGGTGACTTTGAGAGGGACTCCCCTGATCAGCAAAGTTTGCCATTTGTTAAGGTGATGACATACAAGGACCGACAATTAAGCTCACCATCTCACCGTAGAAAAAGTGCTACATACCTCATTGCCAAATATCATTATGGTCACCTTCGCAGTACTCTTCTTGGGGAGCTATGTACTGATGTCAGCACCTAGTCTACCCATCAAAGCAATTTTGGAACTCTTTTTCTGGAGTGGTCATCAGAGTCATCATCGTATTACCCTTGTGTCCCAGGTGATCAAAATGTCATCAAAGTGTCTTCCTTTCAACATTTCCTTTATCTTCAGGTAAATTCAAAAGTCACCGGGGGCCAGATCAGGTGAGTAGGAAGGATGTTCCAGTAAAGTTATTTGTACAGCACTGCCAATGTAAGCCCACAGTGGCAAGATCGCGAACTTCATTGTCAGTGGTCAACAAATAACGACCTGGACTACCTTCTAAACCCCAAAGCTGAAGACAGAGTATGGAACCTCAGCCAGGTAACCTACTCACACCAAACACTCCAATGATGGTAGCACTCTCTTATTTGGTTGTTTTAGTAGATGCCTTCTGCTTCTGCCAATGGAAGCTAGGCACTAACACCTGTCCTGGCCTGACTGGATTCGAGGCCTTTAAAGAGACACACCACCGCTCTTGGCTGCTGCTTCCTCATCTGTAAAATGAAAAGACCAGACAAGATCACTTCCAAGGCAGCCTCAGACCCTATCATCTAAGATTTGGTGTGCCAAATTGTACCTAAAAGTGTGCTTTTAATCTTGAAAATACAATATTCTATGGTCCTCTGGGCTTCCTCATTAATCAAAAATTCTAGTTCAAGAAAGAGACTCATTTCCCTGGGAAATCCTATTGAATGGTGGTAGACTCTCTGCTCTGTAACTGATGTTGATGTTCAAACCGCAGGCGACACCAAAGCGTGATGGCTCCCCAGGTGAGAGCTCACCCAAATTGCAGGCAAAGCACCTTGAAAATCTGATGTCACGGAGGTATCTCCAGCCTCAAGAGGGAAAGCATCTGTTTTTAAGACTCGAGATAACCAGGTGCCGAGTAACCAGGATTTGAGTGGCACTATTCAATGGCCCAAATTCAGTATCCACTGAGCCCAAACTGATTTTAAATGCAGTGCAAATTGTCCCAGACCCAATTGGGTTCTGCTGAGTGTATTAAATGCATTCCATTGCATTCTGATCCTTTGACGTCCATAACCATGTGCTTTTTAGACACAGGAAGCCGGTTTGCACCTGTGAAATGCCATCTCCTCAGATCTCTTGAGTTCCCCCTCCTCTCCCTCTCACTCAGGGTTGCCTCCTCTTTGCTGCCAGCAAACCTTGCTTCTTCTCTCATCTGGATCCCTTATGCCCAATGCCTCAAATATTCTTGGCTTCCCGTCCAGGCTCACGCCTCGTATGGAGTTCTCTTCCCTACACAGCCCCAGCCCTGAGACACTGCCCTAGGCCCACTCCTCACTCTGGGAGGGGAGGTTGGCCATCAGGGATACAGTCTCCTTTCTTCCCTGACAGTACATAGAGATGGGGCAATGGTTGTTGCTACTGGTGACTATCTTTGCTCCCCCCAAAAGGGTCACAACCACACCACATGTGTGCTAAAAAGATCTGAGGCATCTTTCGAAGGAACCCCCTTACTTCACCAATGAGGAAGAGACCCAAGGCTTACAGAGGGGAACAGCCTCTCCCAGGCTGTGTCCTCCACAGGGGCGGTATGAGTTCTGGAGTTCCCCAAGACCATTTTGAGGTCTAGTAATTCATTAGATGGACTCTCAGGACTCTAGAAAGTCATTATGCTCCCATGAGTATTGTTTTTTACAACGAAACGATACAGATCAAAATCAACCAAGGGAAGACACATATGGGGCAGAATTGTCCAGGAGAGACCAGTGTGATACTCCAGCTGGCCTCTCCCCATGGAGTTGTGGGCGATGCTTACTCTCCCAGCAACGTTGTGTGATCACACACACAAGTATAGCCAGCCAGGGAAGCTCACCCGAGCCTTGGTGTCTAGAGATTTTATTGAGTCTTGGTCATGTAGACATGACTGACACCCACGTGCTGACCTTAGTCTCGGGCCCCTCCAGAGCTGGAGCTGATGCAGCATGGCCCACAGCCCCAACCTAAACCACAATGAAGCATAGACTGTCTGGCTGCCCAAGACCCTGGGTCAACAAAGACCCTCTTATCAGGTAGGACATTCCAAGGACTTAGGGGTCAACTCCTGGAAGCTGAGAGCAAAGGCCAACCCTCTCTTTGGGCAAGGTTAATCCTGTACCACACTGAAGGGATCCTGTGATCCCTCTCTGAAAACCCCTCCTGGTCAACTAGAGCTCCAGGCACACACCAGATATTTAATAATGAATGCTTAGTGCACTGAAGACACGACTTGTCAGCTCTTATTTCTTCTATGGACTAATCGAACATGATTCTTTTAACTCTCCTCGCAGACTACACAGATTCACATCTCCAGCAGCACACTGCCAAGAAACAGGAAGAAAAGAAAGAAGTCCCTGAGTGGCCAAAGTTGGTATCATATAGACACATCCTTATCAGTCAGAAACTTGGGTCTCAGCCACAACCTACTCATTTTTATCTACTTACTTAAACAGTTTGAGTACATGTAGTTTGGTTTTACAACCCAACAGGACATCATAAGCAGAAAATTAGGAGGGAGGGGGAGCAGGTGGAGATGACATAGCGCACATACTAGAAGCAGCAAGAATCAAGAATAGGGCCGGGCTCGGTGGCTCAGCCTGTAATGCCGTACTTTGGGAGGCTGAGGTGAGTGGATTGCCTGAGCCCGCGGGTTTGAAACCCGCCTGGGCAACTTGGCGAGACCTCATCTCTACAATAAATCAAAAAATTAGCTGGGTGTAGTGCACGCCTGTATTTCCAGCTACTTGGAAGGCTGAGGTGGAAGGACCGCCAGAGCCCAGCAGATCGAGGCTGCGGTGGCCGGGAGCGGCCACTGCACTCCAGTCTGGGCGACAGAGTGAGATTCCAACTCAAAAACAAAACCAAAAAAAGAATCAAGAATAGATGGGGGCAGGGCAGAAAAAATGTGAACCAAACATTCCAAGGCCAGGGCCATTTTGCAGAAGGGTAGATGGTTCTAGCTGCCGTGGACATCCTACAATAGAATACAACATGGTGATGAACAGCCAGAGGCGTAACTCCCAAAACATCAAAAGAAGATTAAGTGTGATTTTTTTTTTTTATTTGTCTAAGAAGGCACAAAAGAAAGCCATGCATCTTACTTATTTATTTTAAAAATTTTTGTTTTGGGTCAAGGTCTCACTCTGTCTCCCAGGCTGGAGTGCAGTGGCACAATCACGGCTCACTGCAGCCGCAACCTCCTGGGCTCAGGTGATCCTCCCATCTCAATCTCCCAAGTAGCTGGGACTTCAGGCATGTGCCACCATGCCCAGCTAATTTTTCTTTTCTTTTTTTTTTAAGAGATGAAGTCTCACTATGTTGCCTAGTCTGGTCTGAAACTCCTGCGCTCAAGCAATCCTCCCTACTTGGTCTCCTAAATTGCTGGGATTTCAGAGTGAGTCACCAATGCTCAGAACACATTTTTAGAAAGATGATGGTGAACTTGTAGTTAGCAGAAAATTCTCCAACCTGGAGTATCTTCTTCCCCTGTAGCACTGTTTATAAGCATCCACGTGTTGTGTTCTGTTCTCTTAGAAACTCCTACCCCCTTCCTTCTACCTGACACTTCAATAAGACTGAACACAAAATCTGCTAAATTCTCATGTGTTATATCCACTTCTGTCTCAAGGGCCCCCATCCCAGGGTGAGCCAGTCCCTAGCTATTCTCTGGGTGGAGACTGTGGAGGTCATTTCTGGACTGTAGTTGACCTACAGGACCTCAGGGAAGTTCGTGTTGGTAGAGGATAGGGGGTGATTTAAAGAAGACGGACCAGGAGGAGACTGGGTTTCACAGGACCGCGAATCAGGGAGGAACCTGAAAATACCCTCTAGGCATCGGTCCGGTCTGGTTCCTCATTTCTCAAGCTCCAGGGATGAGTGAATGTGCTTCCCAGGGGGGCTTGGCAGAAAGTTCTTGCTTGGCTTTGAAACTCTGGGACTTTGATTCTCTGAAGCAGACTCAGAGCTCTTGAGCATGACCTAAGCCTGAACCCGGAACAGGGCCTGGCTGGAGAAAAACATCCTGATGCAACAGGGACCCAGGGGAGCACATTGGTCTCATCCCTGAGTTCACCTCTTCCTGGTTCTCGTCTCCAGCAACACCTTCCTCCCTTGCTGCCCTCTTCTGAGCATCTCTGCTCCCCTCAGGCCTGGGTCCACTATGTCTGTGAAGCTGCCCAGGTCTTCCCCTCCTCACCTCTTCTCTGGCCTCACCACTTACTGATTTCTTGGCACTGGCCTGTCCACACGCCATCTGTGCCAACCCTGACACCCTGGACTTTACTTCATCCTCTGCCTTGTATGCCTTTAGCGAACACCTCTTGCTGGCAAACCACGATTCACTTTCATGTTTGATCTTAACCTTGTCTGGATCACAACCATTGTGAGACTCTGATGAAAATACCATGAGCCAGAGCAGAACCACACAGAGCATTCCGGGAGGTTCTGGCCTCCCCAAAGTCCAGCCAGCATGCCCTGGAGGCCTATAGACCCAAACAAGGCCAAGAACGCTGAATGTAGCCCAGAGGTCTCTTCCACGCGAAAGCCTCCTGACCCATTCCCCCTTCAGCCCACTTTTCCTGAGGGGCTGCCACGTGCCATGCCCAGAGGCAGGTGCCACTTGAACCCATTGATTAAGGAGTTGTCCCCCTCTTTCCTGGAGCTCTTGGTTCATGCCTTTATCATGGCGCCTGTCATTCATATTATACTATATCTGTTTTCATGAACATGTCCCCAAGTACACAACAACGTTTTAGAGGGCATGCACAGTAGTGAATCAATGTTTCAACACCAACCGAGTCAGCACTCAATAAAAGTTTGTCGAATGAATGAATGAATGTGCAGTGACAGAAAATGTTAAATTGGGATGATATTTGCAAGGCTGGTTCGTTGGAGGGACATTATTGTTCTGGGCACCTGCCTGCACTTGGTCTGACCCCAAAAAGGGGCGGAACAGGCAGTTCTTACATAGATTCACGTAGGACTGGCTCTTGTGCCATCTTTGTTTCTAGCTTGTATGCTTTACACAAAAATGCTCTTCATTATTTTAACCTTCATTAGTATTTTATTGTTTTATTTGATAGTGGGCATATAAATAGTTTTCCCCTTATGCGACAATGTGGCTAGAGAAATTGAGCATTCTTCTCACCTTTTTTTTTTTTAAGTTGGAGTCTTACTCCTTCGCCCAGGCTGGAGTGCAGTGGCACGCATGCTCACGGCCACCCCAGCATCAACCTGCTGGGCTCCAGCGTTCCTTCCGCCTCAGCCTTCCGAGTAGCCAGAGCTACAGGCGCGCACTACCACACCTGGCTAATTTTTTATTTTTATTGTAGTGACAAGGTCTCACCAAGTTGCCCAGGCTGGTCTCGAACCCGTGGGCTCAGGCAATTCACTGGCCTCAGCCTCCCAAAGTACTGGGATTATAGGCTGAGCCACCGAGCCCGGCCTCTTCTCATCTTTTAACTGTTACTGTAGTAATAGCTTTGGAGAGAAACACCGCGGTTTGCAAAGTGATCACATACACATGACCTCATTCTAGCCTCACAACAGTTTGGTGAAATAATTAGGAATCAGTTCAAGGAAGAGAACTTGTAGCTCCCAAAGGTTAAACTTTGACTTGCCCAAGGTCTCACAGCTACTACCCAGACACCTTGTGGCTCCCTCCTGAGGACTCTTCCTCCACTTAGCCCCCTGGTAGCTCTGTCTCTCACCCACAGAACTCCTTATCCTCTTTCTCTGACCCTCGCCCTCCTACCTTGGAGAACTTGCCGATCACCCCAGCCTCCCACCCCCAAGATCAGACCTAGTGAGAGCCGATTCTGCACATCTCTTTCCAACTTTTGTGTTCAGCAATCAATATCACACTGGTGGTTTGCAATCAGCCTTGGTGGGAGTATTGACACCATGGTAACTGGCAAAGACCTAGTGTCCATTCCAGGCACTCTATCCAGTTCTCTTGACTTCCTTCCTCCTTACCCTGCCTGGTCTGATTAGAACCCTGGAGCTTTGGTCTCTCAGAGAGAAATGCACCCTTTCTGAGAGCACCACAGAGCAACAGCTGTGCTAGGCTTCACCAGGAAAAGTGGGTCCTGCCGGCCAAGATAGAAAGAGCACCTCTGGGAAGGGCGGGAGTCTGCAGCCAGGAGTTGAGCTGTGATGAGCCCTCGAGCTCTTTTTCTCCTGCTTGAGTCTCCTTCAGAGCCTCTTTATAAATGCCAGTCAAACCTTACGATTTTTGTCTTTCATTATTCAGTGAGGAGAAGGCAGATTAAAAATACATGATGGCATTTTCCAGGTCGGATCGCTGAGCATCACGAGGGTGGTGATCAAGGATTCTTGTTCCCACTGTGGCGTCTGGGATGTGACAATCCGCTCCCCTTCCTCCCAGCCCCCTGAGCCTGCCCCCAGCCCAGATCCCCCGCAGTCCCCCGAGATCCCATTTGGGCACCTGCTGTCTGGGAAACATAAGACCGTCTCTAGCCAGAAGAGGCAAGGCCTCTGTGCTTTATTGACAGAGACAGGATTTATTTTCATTTTCCTTTTCCTTCTGTGCTTTGGGGTTCCCTAAAGCCAGGGGATTCGGGAATGAGCAAAGAAATCAGATCCCCCGTAAGAGTGGCTTTCTGGCATGTTGGCTCGGAGAGGATTAGCTGCGAATCCTCTCTTGCTTTGAAATCTGCTTTCTCATTAGGCCTTATTGATCCTCGGGTCGGACAATTCCCAGCTCCCCTTTCATTTTAGGTAGGTTTCTAGGACTACCACCCTTTCTTTGTATAGGAGTTTGGTGTGGGGGAGGCAAGGGGGTGTCTTAGGACAGCCTGGGTCATGCTCACTCTGTTCCCATTGTAGGCCTCACCTTTGTCCCGAGTAACTGCTCTGACCTCCCAGACAGACCTGTCACTGCTTGTTCCTGAAGGCACCCGGAGGTGGAACAAAGACCCCTTGTGTACAAGGCGGGGATGCCAGGGAAGCTGCAGTAGGGTCTTTGGGGTCAGAGTTTTTAGGGCTGTATGTCCCCCCTCTGCCCCAGACTGCTGGAGCTGGCTCGCCCCGACTTGCGAGAACCAATTCTGCACATCTCTTTCCAACATTGTGTTCAGTGGCATCGTGTTGGCAGCTTGCAATTGGCCACAGTGGGAGTGTATACACCACAGAAATTGGCAAGCACAGCCATCAAGGCTTTTCTTTTTCTGGAGAACCAGTTGTTCAGCATTTACTAGCACACCACCTTGTCCCTATGTGTTGCTTCCCCCCTTCCCATTCCAGGGCTAGTGGCCTGCCAGCCACTTCCTCAGGGAGCTGTCTAGACTCAGAAAACAATACTGCAAAATGAACCACATTTTCTTTATCCAGTCCACTTTTAATGGGCAGCAGGGTTGGTTCCACGTTTTTGCTATTGTGAATAGTGCTGCAATAAACATGCATGTGCAAGTATCTTTTTTGTAGAATGATGTGAGTTCCCCCAGGGGTATATTCCCAGGAAGGGGATCGCTGGGTTGTGTGGAAGGTCAATTTCTAGTTCTTTTAAAAATCCAAGCCGGGATCGGTGGCTCGGCCTGTAATCCCGCGCCTTTGGGAGGCTGAAATGAGTGGATTGCCTGAGCCCGCGGGTTTGAGACCTGCCTCGGCAACTTGGCAAGACCTCATCTCTACAATAAATCAAAAATTAGCCGAGCGTGGTAGCGCACGCCTGTAGTTCCAGCTACTTGGAAGGCTGAAGTGGAAGGACCGCCAGAGCCCAGCAGGTCGAGGCTGCGGTGGCCAGGAGCGGCCACTGCACTCCAGTCTGGGCAACAGAGTGAGACTCCAACTCAAAAAAAAAAACACACACACTTTTTTCCATAGAGATTGAACTAGTTTGCACTCCCACCAACAGTGTAGGAGCATTCCATCATACTCAGTGACCTATCACAGAAACAAAGAACTGAACATCATATGTTCTCATTCATAAGTGGGTCCTGAACATTTATCACAATAGCTCAGTGGAGAGATCGGCAGTAGTGGGACACTGCAGGGGGGAAAGGGAGGGCATGTGACATCACTAAGAGTACCTGATCCTAAACCAGGGGAAAGGAGGACCGGTTGGAGGCTCAAACTTCACTGCACGTAGACTCCTTCTGTACCTAATCCTGACTCATATCCCACAGCTTTATAATAAAGTTTTTTTTTAAAGGTAAACAATGCTGCAAAATTAAGTCCTCGAAAGCAAAAGTTTTATTTGACTTTCTCCTGACCTCCTGTCTCTCATTTTCCCTGAGGCTAGCCACAGAAACCAGAATCCCTCTTTCCCTAGACAGGTCAGAGACACCGGAACCCCTTTCCCCCAAAGCCAGCCATAAAACCTAAAAATATGCTAACTTTCCTTCCGCCATTCTGCTTAAAAACTGATCATAAAGAAATTCTCTGAACTGTCTTCTTTGAAAGTAGGTCACAAGACCCCCATTCCAGAGATGGTCTTGCCCCAGATGCAAAGGAGGAAATGCACGCTCAGAGAGGCCAAGAAGAATCTAGACGGACAGGCCTTGCTGGGTTTTCCCATTGGTCTATTCTATTAATATGAAATCAAACGCTTTTGGTCCAATCACTTTTCTAAGTATGGCAGTCCATCTTTGTTGAACCTAAGCATAAGATGCACAATTTCTCCTGGATCTTTGGGTCTTCATTCTGAAAGCCCCCATGTCCATGTTAATAACTTTGCATGCCTTTTCTCGAATTAATCTGCCTTTTGTGAGTTGATTTTTCAGTAAGCCTTCAGAGGGTGAAGGGAAAATTTTCCCATGGCTGCTACAGATCCAGTCAGGCAGGAGCTAAAGAGGACAAGTTGGAACCAGGAAAAGCCAGTGGGTGG
The DNA here is from genome assembly GCF_000164805.1 of Carlito syrichta. Taxonomy (NCBI): domain Eukaryota; kingdom Metazoa; phylum Chordata; class Mammalia; order Primates; family Tarsiidae; genus Carlito; species Carlito syrichta. The sequence continues at coordinate 98,675 of NW_007246500.1, forward strand.
TTTTGTTTATCCAGGTACCAGAGCTGGGACTTGGAGCAGGTCTCTCCCTTTATCCCAAGTGATACAAATGGGGGTTCCTGAGTAAAGCTAAATTAGAGTCCCCCTCACACACACACTCCTTGCAGAGGGGATGAGAAAGAGAGGCGAAGCCCATGGAGAAATGCCTGTCTCCTCCCCCACACCCCCCCAGGCTTTGGTCCTGTCTCCATTGTAGAGGGTGGTCCCTATGCCCAAGGTTTTTTAGGGGGTGGGGGTGGCAGGTGTCCTGCCCACTCTGGCTTAACGGCAGTGACAGGAGGTGGGTGGAGGGGAGGGCACAGTGGCAGAAACACTGCTCTCCCAGCTGGGAGGCTGGGCATAGCCCTATTCATAACTCCAGAGGCATATGCCAGCCAGGCCTTGACCCTCAGCCAATCGTCCCAGGCAGATCCCTCAAAGCCCCTGCCTAAGACAGTCTCAGAACTGAGCCTAAACCTCAGACCTCTTTCCAAAGTCTTCCCAAGGTCTTGTGATTCCAGCCTGCACTCTTCTCCCCAGGAAAGCACCCTCAGCTGGCTCCCTCTAACCTTGTCCTGGCCTCCTTCTGTTGGTAAAATGAACTCCAAGACATTAGCATGAATCCCAGGAGGAAGGTTCCAGGTCACTTGGGGCTCTTCCTCAAGGACAATGACCCAGGAGCCAGGGAAAGCACCACCAAAGTAAGGAACACCCAGACACGAGCCTGATTTGGCACTGGGCCACCCACAGTGGAAAGGTCTCCGGCCTCACCTGGCCCTCAGGACCTGCACCTGAGGGTGATGGGCACCTCAGCCAGCAGCTGTAGGTCCCGCCTGGAACCTGGGGGAAGGTCTAGAGAATTTACCTTGTTTGGTCTTGTCTACTTTGGGCAGCTCATGAAGACTCCAGCAGCAAGCAGGGCACACCCAGAAAGTGGACCAGAACAGACGGACAACTGGGAAACTGCAACCCAAGAAGGAATGATGGCGTCTGGATTTTTGTCTCCTCCAGCCACACCGACCCTGAGAACTGTCCCAGAGCAGCAAATCACTTGCACTTCCCACAGTGCGATGCTGGCCCAGCTGAGAGCCCTTCCCTGGTTCATTCCAATTAAAAAGAGACTCTAGCCCGGCTCCCTAAAGGGAACAGCCCCACAAAGCGATGAAGTCTCCAACCATCTCCACCTGTCCCCCTTTCAAATTAAAAGAGCTCTAAAGTCCAATTACAGCAGGGAACACGTTGTCTCTTTAAACTGGAGAGTCTGACTCCGCTCAAGGGATATTTGTGATTGCCTCCAGCCTCCCCCGAGCTAAAAAATTATGGGCTTTCTCTCTTTGCTAAATTACAACATTCTCAGATTGGTGCTGGCCTAGAGGGAGTCCCTGCCGGAAAACCCAAGTGTCGACCCTCTTTGCAAACTCTGAGCCAGTAATTGGTTTGGAAATGCCGAGTGAATAGCTAAAGAGGCTTCAGGGGGATTAATGTCAAATAATGTGTCCCCCTGATGGTGTGTGTGGAGGGGGTTCTTGTGTGAGCATAGGTGGCGGCAGGCACTGTTAATTTCAGCCTGTGGCGTCGAAACATCATTAGAATTTGGATTTGGTAACAGCACTTCCGGGTGGAGCCCAAGAATGCCGAAGGTGTCTCTTTGGCCGCAGTCTCTTTCTTTCCCCCAGAAACAGGCTTCACCTGCATCCTACTCTTTGAGCGAGTCCTTGCCTGCCAGGGAAGAACAAACTTTTGATGTTATGACCCACATGACTTGAGGCAAGTCACTTAACCATTCTGAGCCTCAGTTGGTTCATTTGTAAAATGGGAAGAATCCGCCTGGGCAACTTGGCGAGACCTCATCTCTACAATAAATCAAAAAATTAGCCGGGCGTGGTAGCGCACGCCTGTAGTTCCAGCTACTTGGAAGGCTGAGGCAGAAGGATAGCTGGAGCCCAGCAGGTTGAGGCTGCGGTGGCCGGGAGCGGCCACTGCACTCCAGTCTGGGCGACAGAGTGAGACTCCAACTCAAAAAAAAAAAGGAAGAATGATTCCAGTGAGCTGTTAGGAGGATGAGATGCAGCGGAAAAGCATCAGGCTTGGGGTTGCCGTGTTGGATGCTTGGCACACTGGTGATCTGGTCACTATTGTGGCTGTCCCTAGATCTGTGCCAGGCTCATAGTAGGCGGTCAGCAGATATCTCTCGGCCACTAGATGCCTTGGGGACTGGTAGTGACAGGGTAAGCGTGAGGGAGGTCAGGTGGCCTTCACCAGCTGGACCAGCAATACCCCCGGCAGGCAATGTGTCCTCCAGGGAGTCAGCGGTAAACCCCTCGCCTGTGGGCAGGGCAACCTGGGTGCTCCCACCGCCCTTCATACAATACTGAGCTCAACTTCAGAGCAATGCAGGCAGGAGGGGCAAGGTTTCTAGCTCAGCAGATGCCAAGAGGCAGAGAAATGGAACCGACGACACCTCCCAGGTGGGCACCCTGCAAACGAGTTGTGTGCCTTGAGGACTGAAGTCAGGAGCAGCCTGGCAAAACTCCCATGGTCTCTTCCAAATAAAGTGAATTTCTTTTATTAATATGTTCTCTAGATTCTAAAAATGAAAGATGTTTATTGTAGAACATGTTAATAGCATAAAATGTAATAAGAAAAGTCTTCTAACTACTCTGAGGCAGCTACTGAAAATTTGCTGTTCATTTCCTTCCGGTCTTTCTTCTCTGCACCAGTTTTTTAAAAATTAGAACTAATTGGTGAATAGCAGTAGCCTGTAAACCTGCAACCACAAGAGCCACTTAGAGACCTTTGAAAATATAAGCATTCTTGTCCCCAACCCCATCCCTTTCCTACCCTGGCCCGAGATTCTGAATCTTGAAGTCTGAGATACAGACTGGAAGGACCTTTGGAAAGTTCTTTCGATGAATCTTATAGGCGAAAAAAAAATTGGTAAACAATGCAAAATTTTGTATCTTGCTTTTTTGATTGATGTCAAAAGATAGTTTTCAAAGCCCTGTTTTCAAGACCCTCACCTTTGCCATTTCTGTTCTTTTTCTTTACATTTTAATTTTTATAGCTTCAGTGGCACAAGTGCAATCGTGTTACATGGATATATTGCATGGTAGTGAAGTCTGGGCTTCTTCCAGTGGGCCCATCACCCAAATAGTGGACATGGTACCCAACAGGTAGTATTTCATCCCTTATCTCCTCACACCCTCCCACTTTTTGGAGTCCTCAGTGTATTCCTCTCTGTATGTCCATGTGTACCCATTGTTTAGCTCCCAGTTATGAGAGAGAATGAATGGGCAGTTTTTGACTTTCTGTTTCTGAATCATTGAACTTAGGCTAATGGGTCCCAGTTCCATCCATGTTGCTGCAAAAGACATGCTTTCATTCTTTTGTGTTTTCCATGGTATGGACATACCACATTTTCTTGATCCAATCTTCTGTTGATGGACACAGGTCGATTCCATAACTTTGCCATTGTGAGCAGTGATGCAGCTAACACGGGAGTGCAGGTGTCTTTTTGAGAAAATTTTTTCGTTTCCTTTGGATATATACTTAGTAGTGGGATTACTAAATGGATAGTGGTAGTTCTAGTTTTAGCTCTTTGGGAAATCTCCATACTGCTTTCCACAGAGGTTACTCTAGTTTACATTCCCACTACATTTCTGTTCTTTTTCAACCCTAAAAATTACTCTGTAAAACTGCAAGTTTTACAGAGTCAGTTTATCTGGTGAGCTTTGGACACTACGTCAGATGGTTGATGCTTCAGCCACAAAGTGCTCCCATCTATATGGTTAATCAGAGTGGCCACCCCTCAGCTTCCAACAACAAGCATGCATTCATTCACTTGTGCATTCATTCATTCATGTAGTGGGTGTATCTTGTTACTGTCCCAAAAGCTCTGAAAGCAGCTGTCTTTTAGTTGAACACTAAGTGACTTGATGAAGATATATATATATATGTATATATATATATATATATATATATACACACACACACACACATATACAGAATTGTAGTGTCACCTCAATTCATGAACATTCTATGAAGAATACTTTTTTTTTGAGTTGGAGTCTCACTCTGTTGCCCAGGCTGGAGTGCACACTCACGGCCACCGCAGCCTCGACCTTCTGGGCTCAGGCGATCCTTCCACCTCAGCCTTTCAAGCAGCTGGAACTACAGGCATGTGCCATCATGCCTGGCTAATTTTTTTATTTATTGTAGAGATGAGGTCTTGCCATGTTGTCCAGGCGGTCTCGAGTCCATGGGCTCAGGCAATCTTCTCTCCTCAGCCTCCCAATGTGCTAGGATTACAGGTGTGAGCCACCCATACCTGGCGAAGAAAACTTCTTGAGGATAAAGTTGTCACCATTAAAAAACACCTTCATGTGTCACATATACAGTGTTGACAGAGCACAAAGGTGGACAAACTGCCGTCTGCTAATTTGCTTAAAGATTGCAGTGTTCATGAATGCCCTGGGCTAGGAGATGGCCCATATACGTGATATGCAAGTCTGTGAAATATTATGCCATCTTGGGGATTAATGGTCTAGGCTGGGAAGAAGTCCTGGGCAAGCAGAGCACGGGCTGCCCTGGGACCCCCTGGTGGTGGAAATGTGCCACTTTCTTGACTCAGCTTAAAGGGCACAGGTTTGGGAGCCAGAAAGACCTGAATTCGAATCCCCCCTCCTTGATGTACTGTGGGACTGAGGGTGACTGGTATAACTTCGGGAGACTACTTTTTCATGTATGCAGTAGAGATGCTCACTCACTGTAATGACTATGAAGATTAAGTAGGTGCTCAAAAGATAACTTCCTATCTCCATCTTCTCCAAATAATGACGACATGCTGGCACGTGACATGGTTAGGGAAGCTCTTAGTTTTTATATTATACGCTTTTCTGACACTCAGTGTCTCCCAAACACCAGGGGAACCAGCCACAGGGGAGCCCTGGGCTCCCTCTCCCCTATCTCTCAGGCAACCCATTCAAGAGGTGTGGGCTGGGCCAGAGAACCTGTGTTGCTTAAGTGACCCAGGTGATTCTAATCTGTGACGGGGTTGGGTCGCCTTCCTCCACTAGCAGAGTCCCAATAAATATAGCAAGTCCTTCCGATTTGCACATCACAGAAGCCTGGTAATGTCAGAAAGAGGCTCTCTCTGAGACACAAATTAGCTCTACTCCAAAGGCCCTTAGCTTCGTCCTTCCTGGAGGCTCTCACGCCTCCCCCCACCCCCCAAAGGGAGGCCGGATTCACACCCAGCTCTCTCCAGGCTCTGCCTCCCAACCCCAGCCCCCAAATCACCCTGACTCACAGAGAGGCAGTGCAGTGTCATGGTTAGGGTTGTGTGTGCAAGATCTAGACCTAAGCTGTCTTATAAAGTAGCCAAGTGTGGCTATTTAAATTTGAATCCAAATTAATTGATTAAAAAGTCCCATGCCTCAGTTTCGCTAGTGAGAAGCAGAAGGAAGAGCAACCCTGGCTTCTGGAAGCAGGCCTGGTGCTCACGGATGAGTCCTGTTATTTTCCTATTAGACTGGCCCCAACCTCAGACAAGGTCACTCTGAAACCACAATGAAATGAGACAAAGCAGCCGGGCTCGGTGGCTCAGCCTGTAATCCTGCGCTTTGGGAGGCTGAGGTGAGTGAATTGCCTGAGCCCGCGGGTTTGAGACCCGCCTTGGCAACTTGGCAAGACCTCATCTCTAGAATAAATCAAAAATTAGCCGGGCGTGGTAGCACGCACCTGTAGTTTCGGCTACTTGGAAGGCTGAGGCTGAAGGATCGCTGGAGCCCAGCAGGTCGAGGCTGTGGTGGTCGGGAGCAACCACTGCACTCCAGTCTGGGTGACAGAGTGAGACTCCAACTCAAAAAAAAAAGGAAAGAAATTAGACAAAGCAAGGCCACACATAATTTTGTCAAAAGCAAGATCACTGGGCCACCCACAAAACACCAAACACCCCCTCTCTTGGCCGAAATGTATGGCTACCACTTCTCTGTCAATTACCACTATATCCTCATTCCAGTCTGTCCTCCCTGTAATCAACTGAGATCCCTAATAAGAGAATGGCCCTCTCTTTGACAGCATCTGATCTAGAGTGAACTCCTGATTTCCTAGACCTTCCCTCACGTCAGCAAAGACCATATCCCCAAATAGATCCTTCCTAAACCCTCTCACTAAAACATCTCTCACTAATTCCACTGCCACAAGAAACAAACCCAACTCGTTCAACTACAACTGCATTCCTGGTGGTGTTTGACTACAGGACATTGATACTAGCTGCATTTCGAGCGCTCAGTAGTCACATGTGACCAGGGTCTATCCCATCGGACTGCACAGTCAGAGAGCCATTCCATCACTCTAGAAAGTTGTGTTGGGTAGCACCAGTCCAAATCCTGTCTCTGCAATTAAGCAGTTGTGTGAATGTGGGCACTGCCCATAACTGCTCTGGGCTTTGATTTCCCCTTCTGTAAAATGGGAGTAATAATACTTGTCATGAAGATTAAATGAGTTACCACATACTAAACCCAATGTGGTAAGTTTTTAAATCTGTCCATACTTTCCTTGATACCGCTCGCTTTAAGAGGTGAAGCTTATGTCCCTCTTCTCGAATGTGGACTGAAATTCAAGACTCACTTTTTTTTTTTTTACTTTACTTTATTATAAAGATGTGGGGTACAGGCCAGGATAAAGTATATAAGTAATGTATGTGCAGGAGACTCACTTCTAATGAGTAGAATATTGCAGAAGTAACGGTGCCCCTTGCAAAGCCTGATGGCTTCTTCCTTTTTCTTGTCTTGGATCATGTGCTCAGGGGAACTTCACTGCCATGTTGCGAGGACAGCCCAGCAGCATTATGGGGAGATACTCATGGCAAGGAACTGAGGCCCCCAACTAACAGCCGTGTGAAAAAGTGATGGTCAAAGCAGCAGCTTCTACCACACTTCAGCCCGTAGATGCGTCAGCCCTGGCTGGCAACTTGACTGCAACCTCATGAAAGAACCTGCGTCACAACCACCCAGTTAAGCCACTTTCAGATTCCCGAACCTCGGAAACTGTGTGGAATAAAGCCACTGTTATTTAAAGCCACTAAGCTTGGGGGGGTGATCTGTTACACTGCAATAGGTAATTAACATGCTTGGTATATAGTTGGTACTTAGCTAATGTTAGCCATTCTGGCTGACTCTTCATGGGGTTGGCCTGCAGGGAAAGAGTCCGGATCTGCTCCCATAAGCAGTAGGGTCTGCCCAATCTTCGTCCTTATCGCAAATGAAGGAACTGGCCTGCTGGTCTTGGATGTCAGTCCTCGGGTGTGGTCAGTGGGGCCACGCCGAGATGAATCATTAAACTTAGAGGAACAACCAGGAAATGAGCCAGCGCTGACACACTGGGAGTCGGGGTGTCCAGGGCCTAGGACAGCCATTGGGTACAGCCTGGCTAGGAAGTGCCTTGCCAGCCACAGAAGGTCTTTCCAGCAGGAGCTAAGGGTCACCCTGCACCACACCCACCCTGAGCCTGCAACAGGTTGCCCAGGGGCCCGTTGGTGAATTCACACTTTTCTAGGAGAGGAGCTGTGAGGGTGCAATGGGAGATGGAAGCCCATGTTCCTCATTCGGGCACAGCCCTTCCTTAGCTCTGTCCTTCCAGAATGGCACCTGGTCTAGCTGGAGTCACAGACTGCATCATCCAGATGGACTCCCTCTGCTTTCTGGGAGCACCACGGTGTCCCGGGCATGACAGATGATTGGAGCCTGCATGCCCGACCCCGTACCACTCGTGGACCTCAGACCCTCAAAATGGGCAATAGACTCTAGGTTTCCTGCTCTGTACACACAGGGCTAGAACCCCAGGGAGAAGAAGGAGCACCCCAAAGCAATGACAGCCTAGGGCCCGCGTGGCCTCCCACCATGCAATGCTGAGGGAGACGTGGTGTGAACTCTCCAGAACTGAGTGTGCGCATCTCTGGTTCTCTCTCCATGTCCCACCCCAGGGGAGAGAGGGAGATCTTGTCAGCACACCCTTAACACATTGACCTCAAATTCCCCGTCTTTGGCTACCCAGACCTCAGGGAACCCCAAAGGGAATGAGGAGGAGAAGCCCAAGACCCTGGCAAGTGAATTCATTGAACACTCAGATGGAGAGGGAGACACCCCAGCAGCAAAACTCCATTACTCAGGGCCCTAAATGAGCTTTGCACAGAGCTCTACCACCACCACCTCCCCATGACTGCACAGTCTAGTGCTCTCCACCCTACACCTCTGGGGCCCCCTCAGTCTGGTACCCTATGGCTATGCAGAGTAGAGAGCCCTTTTTTTAGTAAGTGGAAGCCTGTAGGGGTTAACAATAGGTATTCATGAGATGTGGCCAGCTGCCTCTGCGTTTTCACACGTATTTGTTAATGAAAGGTAACCTGGGGGTCAGGTTATTATGTAAATATCTACTTTGGGGGGGTGGAGGTGAAGTCCCCCATAATGAGGTGTCTCTGTGTAGCTCTCAGGAGGCACTAATGAATATGGGATCTTGTCATTTGCCTGGTACTCCTTTTACCAAGCAGAGGAACAGAAAGGACGTAGCCCGTCCCCATTTGAGCTTGAATGGTCACTTCTCCCTTCCTTTGTACACAACTGGAGTAAGTTCCAATCCTCCCACCCCCTCTCTCACCACCTCACCATGTCCAGGTGTCCCTGAGCCCACAAAGACAGAAGACAGGGCACACTGGCTGCAGAAGCTTCAAGCTGCTTGCAGTTTGCAAGGTGGAAACCACAAATCATCTCCACCTTCCAGCCTCTGCCTCACTGCCTCTGGCCCAGAAACCATCAGCCTGCGCATCCCCTCAAAATAAGAGAAGGATGAGCCAGGGAGCAAGTGGTCTCCCAGAGTTCCATGAGGGAGGTGTTAACCAAAGGGTGGGGGACAGAGGTGTGCAGGGAGAGGAGGTGAGGCTACCAGCCCCCACCAGAAACAGGCCTATGGGGTGCTGGAGTCAGCTGATGGCCAAGAAGGGGCAGCCAGCCTCCTGGCATCTGCAGTAGAATGGGCCAGGCTGCCAGGTGCAAGCCAACTGTGTATGTCTGCTGGCAGCCAGGAGAGACCTAGCAGTGGAGACTGGCCTGTCAGGCAGGTGGGTGGGCTGCATGAGTGGGGCTCCTAGCACTTCCCTGAAGGCTGGAGGGAGACAAGTCTACGTTTTTCCAGTACACAAGCTAGAAGGCCCGGCAGTGCCAGTCGAAGGTGAGCAGTCCTGGCGGTAGAAGGGCTGCCCTTCCCTCCCTCCCATGGTCTGTGCAAAGCTCATTTAGGGCCCTGAGTAATGGAGTTTTACTGCGGGGGTGTCTACCCAAATGAGATACCATGTCTCCCAAGACTTCCCTGGGTAAATAAAAGCTAAATATAAAGAATGTGCCTATGTCGAGCTCCTGCTCCGCCTTTGACTAGCGGGAACACGCTGAAATGGCTGATTAAAAATAAATAAAATTAGGCTATTCTAGTTCCTCCAAACATAAAGGCCTGGCTTCTCTCCCTGTGCCAGCTGAGATAAAGCAGTCCAGCCCACGACGGGAGATCCTGGGGACTTGGCCGTGAGCTGGTTACAGCTAGTTTTATAGCCGCTATATGATTTACACCCAAGTGCAGGCATGTAGCAGACAGATACATTTTTAACCAGTAATTGTCATGTATATAGGGTCCTTGAGTGTCTGGAGAAATGTCTCTCCAGGGGAAGGCTAGCGTTCCAGGCTTTCCCGGCAGGAGCAGGATGGCTGGAAGCAGGTAACTGGGGAGGGTTTGCCAGAGGTTACCCTGGGGGACCAGGAGGCAGGGACACTCCTGAGGCCATCATGACCTTCCTCTGCCCATTTTGGAAATGGTGGCAAACACCAATGTGGGAAACTGGTGTTGTCACCTGCGTCCCCCACCATGCACTCTCCCTGGTCCTCCGCAACAGAAAGATGCCCCCACTTCTTTCTTTCAGGTTCTGGGTGGGGGTGGGGGCGGGGGCAGGAGGGGTGGCACCTTAATGTCACACACTGATCGTAGAGCTGGGGGTTCTGAGTAGGTGCGCGACTGGCTTGTATGGCTGGACCCACCAATGGGATGAAGACACGCTGAGGAGGCAGCTTAATTCTTAGATAATAATGTGATGATGAGATAGTGATATAGATGATACCAAGGACTGACATCTGTCACTCACTCACGGCACCAAGCACATGCCATGCATGGCCACATGTGACCCTCATAGGCACTTCTAAAGCAGAATCCATGGTGCAGCCACTTCATCGAGGAAGGCAAGCTTGGGAAAGGTGGGAGGACTTGTCCAGAGCCCCTTGGCCAGCAAGCGGAGACAAGGCATTCAGACTCAGTGTCTGTTTCACACCAAGGCCTGTGCTCAGAGCCCACCAAACAGGAAGTTCTGAGAAAGAAGGAATTCTTCCCCACATGCCAGGTTTGCTGTGCATTCAGGAGGCACTCAATAAATCCTCATGGGCCATACAGCCTATTTATAGATTTTTGTCTGGACATACCTCACTTTCCATTTCCAGATGACGTAGTATCGTCTCTGCTTTGTTTTAACCTTGTGGCTGCTGGTCCTGGGTCTGTTCCTCTTGTTCCTGAGAAGTCCGGCTCCTTCCCTGAGGAAGCAAGCTGTATGAGCTTGGACAGGTCACTTTCCCTTGCGGGATCCCAGTGAGTAACAAAAAGTGGTTGTATTACTCTAAGGGGCCAATCACAAAAAAGACCACATAGTGTGTGATTTCATTTATATGAAATGCCCGGTAGAGGTAAATCCACAGAGACAGAGGGCAGGGTGGTGATTGCCAGGGGCTATAAAAAGAGGAATGGGGAGTGACCACCCATGGGTGTGGGGTTTTCATCTGGGATAATGAAACAGATAGAGGTAGTGGTTGCACAATATTATGTAGGTGCTAAATGCCACTGAACTGTACACTTTCAAATGGTTCGTTTTATGCTATATAGATTTTACCACCATCTAAGAATAAAGGGGTGAGAGACGGTCCCTCAAGCCCCTTCCAGGTGTGATATTCTGTTGATTATTATCTTGTGTGTTCCCATCACTGCTCCCCTCCCTCTGTCAGATGCCTGAGACACCTAGACACTATCATGTCATCCAATTATGGAAACAACTCACCACAACTCGGTTAATGGAGAGAAGGGCTCTACTGGCAGGCATCATAGCCAGAAACTAAAGGTAAAAGCCACACATGATCCAGAACATCAGAGAAGGGTGGATGGTGAGGTGAGGGCATCACTAAGTGACTGAGTCTGTAGGACCTGCTAAGAAGTGTGGTGGCACTCAGGAGAGAAGGACAGCCCTGGGTGAAGAACTCAGCCTTTAGGACTGAGGGACTGGGGCCCCCAGGCAGGGGACAAGGATCAATGTGGAGACCACAGACTGGCCAGAACCTGGGGGCAGAGGCAGTTCAAAACCCTGATGAATCTGCACATCCCAAACATTCTAATTCTTTCTATCACACCCCCGGGTGCTGTGTGAAAAAGCATGACATTTTCCTTAAAAGGTTAGAGCTCCATCCTTAAGCATCCCTAATTCCCCTCAATGACCCATCTGTGCATTAGGACACGCTTTTTGTGTCTACATTTATATAGTGTCATGTGTACAGAGACATTTCACAGGGAGCTCGTGGTAATTTTCTGCTGCGACCCGGATCTTCGGGGTGAGGAATGTGTCCTCATCAGCCCCAGTTCGCTTTAAAACGTTTCCATGAACTCGTGGGCCAGGAGTCCCTGCCCTCCTTCCAAGCTCCCTTCCAAATGCGTCTATAGCCAGGAAGGGGTAGGCAAACCCCCTGACACAGGTCAGGGGCCTGGAGTCCTCCTCACAAGGACAGCACTTGCATGGGGCTGGGAGGCTGTGGGGCCGTGTCTGAATCAGGGACACAAAGACACAGAGCCCTGCTCTTGGCTGAGCCTGGATCACTCTTAGTTCCCTTTCTTCTCTTTAGTTTTTAGCAATGAAGACGCCAGTCTGGCTTCTACTAGACTAAGAGGAACGGGGGAGGTCAAGGTTTTTTTTGTCCTGCTTGGTCAGGAGTCAGAAGAGGGCAGATTCCAAGGGAAGGCTGCTCACTGTGTCCACTCCCATCCCACCCAGTCTCAGCCGCCGCCACGCTGTCGTTTCTATTTGTTTTAAGACACTGTCAATGGACTAGATGATGAAACTGTGGTACATATACATGATGGAATACCATCCAGTCATAAAGAAGAACACAATCATATCCTTTGCAGCAACACAGATGCAGCTGAAGACCATCCTTCTAAGTAAACTATCACAGCAACAAAAAAAACGATGTGTTCTCACTCATAAACAGGCCCTGAACATTGGGCACGCGAGCACAAAGGCGGGAAAAACTGACACTGGGCACTACTAGGGGTGAGAGAGAGGGAGGGGGCACAAGGGGCACATGCCACCCATTGGCTACTGTGTCCACTACCAGAGGAGAGAGGGCTGGCTAGGAACCCAAACCTCACCTGCATGCAATTTATTTATGTAGCCAATTTTCACATGTACCCAAAAACTCTAAAATAAACATAAAAATTAACCAGGCATGGTGGCTCACACCTGTAATCCCAGCACTTTGGGAGGACGAAGGAGGAGGATTGCTTGAGCCCAGGAGTTTGAGACCAGCCTGGGCAACATAGCAAGACCCCCATCTCTACAAAAAAATTTTTAAAAATTATAAAATAATAGACTGGGATCAGTGGCTCAGCCTGTAATCCCAGCACTTTGGGAGACCGAGGTGAGTGGATTGCCTGAGCCTACAGGTTCGAGACCAGCCCGAACAACTTGACGAGACCTTGTCTCTACAATAAATAAATTTTAAAAAATTAGCCGGGTATGGTAGCGCACACCTGCAGTTCTGACTACTTGGAAGGCTGAGGCAGAAAGGATCACCAGAGCCCAGCAGGTCAACGCTGGAGTGGACCGTGAGTGTGCCGCTGCACTCCAGGCTGGGCGATGGAGTGAGAATCCAACTAAAAAAAAACTATAAAATAATAAACATTTTTAAAAAGAAATAGAACATGGATTATCCTTTTATCCTGCCATGAGCGCAACATGTGTAATGGTGGAAAAAAATAGAACTTATAGAATGATGAAGAAGAAAATTGAAAATTAAAATTGCCTCCTATGCCATTCCAGAGATGTGTCCCTTATCACTGTGGGGAGTGTTTTTCTATATAGATGGAGGGTGGCTTCACGCACATGGACGTGTGCAAGGCTGGGCACTCACAGGGACCCGGTGCTGGGTTTCATGTTCCACTGTCACCATCTTGACATTCTCAATCATTTTCAAATGAGGGAGTCTGCATTTTCATTTTACATACGGCCCCCAAAATTACATAGCTGTACCTGGATAAAAGTTTTTAGCTGCAAAATTGAGATGGTATGGTGTTTATACCATTTTAACAAGTCATCTGTGTTTATTTAAAATGAAACTTCTTGGAGTAATACATATAGTAATCCCAGCACAATGGGAGGCAGAGGCGAGTGGATTGCCCGAGCCCACGGGTTCGAGACCCACCCAGGCAACTTGACAAGGCCTTGTCTCTACAATAAATCAAAAATTAGCCAGGTGTGGTAGCATGCGCCTGTAGTTCCGACTACTTGGAAGGCTGAGGCGGAGGATCGCCAGAGCCCAGCAGGTCGAGGTTGCGGTGGCTATGCGCGTGCCACGGCACTCCAGTCTGGGTGACAGAGTGAGACCCCCAACTCAAAAAAAAAATTAAATTGTATGAAAAACCCACTAGACTGAAGGACCTGGTGCCTGAGGGCTGTGTGCCCTGCCCAGCTCCTAGCTCAGCATCTGACACAAGGCCACCGAAAATGGCAAAATGGGTGAATGCATGAATGAATGGATCACAGAATATCGGAGGGACTTGGAAGAGGAACTCGTGTTGGGGGGGTGGGGGAGTAGGGTGAGAGCTGTGGATGCTGGAGAGGCTGGGTAAGAGAGGGTGCCCCAATTCCCCACTGCAGCTTTGTTTTTTATGCTATGTGGTGGAGTTTCAAGCATGATTTAGCTGGGTAAAAGAATTCCATCACAAATGAACAGCCACATCCTTTGCTTTTGTATATAAAGATGGATTGAAACACGGTCATGTCCCTTCACATCCCATTAGAGGTGAGAAGTTGCCACAGATACTTCCTGGCTGCCAAAGCCAGAAATATGTATCATCTGACTCCTTACAGAAAAAGGTTACTGACCCTTGATCTAGTCAAATCCTCCCACTTTATAGATGAGTAAACTGAGGCCCAGCGATGCAGTCAGAGTCTCGTTAAGACACAGGGAGATGGGAACAAAACTCCAGTCCAGGGAATTCTTGTCTGTAGAGAATTACAGAAGTCAACCCCCCTTCCTGCCCCATTCTCACAGCTCAATTTCCACCTTTTCCAAAAAAGTCTCCAGAGGGAGAGGGTTGGAGAGACATCTCAGTGCTTCTCTCTCCCTGCAGTTCTTCGACTTTGACTCATCGCTTCCTCCCTGGTGACCCTAGACAGGACAGTGGCCAGCTTCCATGGCTTTGGGGATGGCACAGAAAAGAAAGTGAGAACCAGATAAGGCAAAGACAATGATAAACAACCAGTCTGCCAGCTCCCCCTCCTTGTCTCTCCTCCCTCTTCCCCCTCTTCCCCCATCCCATTCCCTGCCTTTTATTTTAAGTGGAAACTTCCCCCAATCTCTTGGGCTTGGAAATTGGATCTGCCAGGGGCCCGGGCGCCATAAGTAATGAGCAGAGCACAGATTTGCTAAGGGTGGAGAGGCCCTCGGAGAAGGGAAACAACCACCACCACCAGGAGCCATGCGCGCCCAGCGATACTGATGAGCAGGCTAAGTGGAGTGGATGCACCATTAACACCAGCCCAGCAAAATAATTACATGCAAAGGGAGCCGTCAGCAAAACGGGAAAAACAGATAAGTGCCTGACGACTTGTGCCTTCAAGAAGGGCTGTGAATTTCTGAAGTCTGCTCGTCTGTGCACTGGTGGCTGGGCGGCCCCAAGGGAAGGGGCGGGATGTTCTGGTGATTCCAGTGGGTGAGGGAATAGCACCCTTTGGGAATAGAGAATGTTTACTATTCATTCCGAAGGGCCAGGAACCAGAGCCTTCTCTGAACTTGTCCTCGTGGGGCAGAATCATGTCAGAGAAAGACTGTGAACTTGAGGGCAGACAGAGACCTGTGAGGTTTTGGACCAGGTACTAAGTCTCTCTGAGTATCAGGTTACTGTTTGTAGTGAGGACAAGAAATTGAGTTGGGCATTTGGCTGGAAGGCGTGGAAAACTCCAGCTCAAGTGAAAAGGGGTATCTTCATCCGGCAATAACCATCATGTACACTTTTGTATGAACCCATCCTGAGGGAGCTCATCTTCCCACACCTATCCATTGCTGAAGTCTTTATCCTGACATTGTCAACACAGCTTGCTGCCTGGGCAGGGACTTTTTTCTGCACCAAAGATGAACCACACCACTCCCTCTGGGTGTCATGCCTAGAGGAATGGAAAGGATGCCCCTCAGGTTCTCATTTATTTCTTTGCCCAGAGTTTGCAGAGGACTTGGGAGAGGGTTTCTGCCTCTCTTTCATGCTATTCCTTCCTCCAGAAATACCTTGCCCTCCTCTGTCTGGCCCCAAATTTCCAGACCTGGCATACGTGCACCCTGCTCTGTGAAACCTTCTTCACCGTCTGCCATCCCAGAGGTGGACTGGATTCCTTGGCCTCCTCCTACTTGCTGTAGACTAACTGTGCATTAGAATGATGGGGGCAAGAATGTAACTTCTATGAGGAGAGGAGCTGTTGTCCGGTCATCATTGTCACCGCAGCACCCAGCACCGCCCTGACACATGACTGATACCCCGTAAATATTTGTGACATGCACATTATACATGGATGGATGACTGGATGGATGGAGGAGTGAGATAAATGGGTGGTGGACAGGTGGGTTGTTGGATGAATAGGTGGGTAAATGGATGGACAGATGGATGGACAGGTGAATGTGTGAATAGATGGATGGATGGGTGGATGGGTGGATGGATGGATGTATGGATTAGTGGGTGAATTGGTAGATAAGTGTGTGGTAAACAAGTGGGTTGTTTGATGGATAGGTGGGCGAGTGGTCAGATGGACAGAGAGACAGGAGGATGGATGGATGGATGGGTAGATGAATAAATAAATGGGTGATGGATGGATGGGTGACAGCATTCACTTGGGCAGCCCAGTGTCAGCAATGGGAGTAGATCATTCCAGTCCACGGAGGACCAGAAAACATCTGGGACCTCTCCCTCCACAGCATCTCTGCTTCCATGCGGTGTTTTCCACTTCAGCCCCGGAGACCGTGGAAATTGACTTGACAACAGCCCAGAGGGGGCTTCTGTCTTCAGCCTGCAGCTTTCAGAATCATTCTCCCGTCATCAGAGCCTGCAAATAAAACAGTAACTATGCCTGGCAACCTCAGAGGATCAAAGGCAGTGAGAGAAAAGCACAATCAAATTACCCTGGATGGCAGCAGTCCCTGGAAGTAACATGGCTTGAGAAACTGAAACTGGAGGCCTGGAGCCAGGTTCCCCACTCCTCCCCTGCCACCAGTTGCTGCAGGTTTAGAGCAGAGGTTGCAAAAGAGCCAGGTCAAGGAAGGAGAAGCCAGCCCACAAACAGTTTGGTTTGGCCCACATCGTGCTTTTTAATTTTAAAATTGGGATGTCAACATTTAAAAATCAAGTTTTCACATTAAAATCTGCACGTCTGACTCCTCTAGAGAAACCAAGGCCTCTGCAGTCTCTCTC
The DNA here is from genome assembly GCF_000164805.1 of Carlito syrichta. Taxonomy (NCBI): domain Eukaryota; kingdom Metazoa; phylum Chordata; class Mammalia; order Primates; family Tarsiidae; genus Carlito; species Carlito syrichta. The sequence goes on from NW_007246500.1 coordinate 115,478, forward strand.
TCCCATCATCCCCGGAGCCAAGTAGTCGCTACCCTGCTGGGCTGGGGCATCTCCAGGTGAGTCCAGACCCACCTGCCAGTACCTGCCTGGCCCTCGAAGGTGGGTGAGTGTGCCACGTTTCTGTTCATGGACTGACTCTCCCTAAGTGCACCCAATTGTCCTTGGTTAGGAGGATTCTTCCTGGGCTTTCACAGAGTAAAGCCAACACAATTATCTCTTTTCCTTCTGTCTTTCCCATCATCTATATTTCCCAGGATCCCCAGATCCGGATGAAGATGCTAATTCCATCATCTCCTGGACTTGTGTATCTAAAGAGAGGACACAGTTCTCAGTTTTCGAACCCTGCTGAGTTGAGTCAAGGGTTATATGGGGCCAAATTGTACCTCTGCTCCTTTTGTTTAAGGAACAAAAGGGAAAACTGACGAGGGCCTCATCTGGCTACTATCTACTCCAGAGAGGGGATCAAAGCCCCCCGTTGCTCTGTCAACACTGGGGTTATGTATCAATCAGGGTTCTCCACAGAAACAGAATTAATAGGATGGATGGATAGATGGATAGATAGATAGATAGATAGATAGATAGATAGATAGATAGATAGATAGAAGAGATTTCTCATGGGAATGGGCTCATGTAATTATGGAGGTCAAAAAGCCTCATAATCTGCTGTCCACAAACCTGAGAACCAAGAAACCTGGTGGTGTAACTCAGTCCAAATCCAAAGACCTGAAAACCAAAGGTGCACTGGTATAAATCCCAGAGTCTGAAGGCCCAAGAGTCAACAGCTCTGATGTCCAAGGGTAGGAAAAGATGAATGTCTCAGCTCAAAGACAAACAGAGAGATTTCATCCTTTCTTTGCCTTTCTATTCCATCTGGGCCTTCGACAGATTGGGTGAGGCCCACTCACATGGATGAGGGCAGATCTTTACCGAGTCTACCTATCCAAATGCTAATCTCCTCTGGATCACCCCCACAGACATGCCCAGAATTAATGTTTAACCAGCTGGGCATCTCTTAGCCCAGTCAAGTTGACACATACAGGTAACCAGACAGGTTGTCTTCCCAACAGGCCAAGATCCACCAGCTCTGGACTCTGTTCTCGGGACCCTGGTTGCCGGGAAGAGGGAGGCAGAGAAGAGAGGACATGGCAGGCTGTAGCTGTTTGCACTTGGATAATGCAGTGGGCTGTGTGTGGAGGGAGGAGTGCCGGCCGGGGCTGTTTGCTCTGGGAGTGGTTAATCCTTGTTCAAATTTATATCCTGAATCTTTAATGCAATGATGTGCATGAAGAGTTGGCAGCATCCCTCTGCACAGTGGGGTCTGATCCGTGGAGTACTGAACTCAAGCTCAGGGAGTTCTGAAGAACCCTGAGCCTATGGGGACCCCTCGCCCCCTCCATACACATTCACACTTCCAGGAACCCTGGAACCACCCACTTCCAGGAAGGCTGGCCCAGGAGAGACAGATGAAAGCTCTGCAGGGCCGAATTTTGAAACTGGTGATCTGACCGGCGCCTGCCTCTGTTCACTGTGTAAAGAAATCTTGTTATATAGCTCTGTGTGGGAACCTTGTTTTCTTCAGTTTACAAGTATTTATTTTTAAAATAAGTTCTGGTGTTGGCCGGGAGTTGAGTAATCTCAAGCCAATTTGAAGCAGTGCAGACCGTGTCGCCAGCTAAACACCAACATTAAAGGGGCTTGGCAGCCCGAGGAAGACAGCTCTGTGCAGAGACGGGGCAAGGTTGAGAGGCAACCAGGGGTGCCCCCTCAGAGCCACCGTGACCCTCTTTTCTAGCTGGAAAAGAGCCTCCTTAGGGTGCCCCCGACATATACTGGCAAATGTTTCATGACAAGTCCTCCAGTGAAAAAAGAATCCCTGATATGTTGTGTTTGCCAATTCCCCTGGTGTAAATACTCCCACTGTGGCTGATGTCAAGCTGTAAAGGAGAGTTGAGGGTCTGTGCAAGATGGCGCCAACACACATCCAAACCTAGCCCATTTTCATGCTACTCAGTTTTATTCTCTTATCTGCTGAGCTGCATGCAGGAGAAATGGGAAGTTTGGAAGGGAAAGCAGGGTCATTTATTAGAGAAACAATATGCAAGCAACAAAAACCTTTGTCTCCAGTGAAGGGACTGGCCAAAGGCTACCTGCAGGGACAAAACTATCTGAGAGCCCCAAACATCCCAGCTAGAGACAGCAGGGTTGAGGGTTCTGGGCAGAGCCTAGTCAAGGCTAGAGATGGCAGTGGACCCACGGCACAGGGAACCATTCCTGAAGGAGGAGCCCAAAGCTGGTGGCTTGCCAGGCTGGTGGGAGCTTAGTTTCCTCATCTATAAAATGGGGTGACAATCACATCCCCTGCAGAGGGTTGCTGTGAGAATGAAATGAGCAGATGCCTCGAAACGCTGGCGCAATGACTGGCACACAGTATGTGCTCACTCAATGGAAACCCAAGAATACAGATGCCAGGGACATGCAGGAGGAGGGTCCATGCAAGAGTAAGTAGAAGCCGGGCTCGGTGACTCAGCCTGTAATCTCGCTCCTTTGGGAGGCTGAGGTGAGTGGATTGCCTGAGCCCGCGGGTTCGAGACCCGCCAGGGCAACTTGGCGAGACCTCATCTCTACAATAAATCAAAAATTAGCCGGGCGTGGCAGCGCGCGCCTGTAGTTCCAGCTACTTGGAAGGCGGAGGCGGAAGGATCGCCGGAGCACAGCAGGTCGAGCCTGCGGTGACTGGGAGCAGCCACTGCACTCCAGTCTAGGCGACAGAGTGAGACTCCAACTCAAAAAAAAAAAGAAAGAAAGAGTAAGTAGAAAGTGAATGGGACCTGTCTATAAATAGCCATGCCATTGACCGGGGAGGGGGAGACATGGACTACAGCCACCAGGATCCACTCAGGGACTGAAGGGTCTGTCTCCAGCAAGATGGGCAGGGAGGGAGTCAGAGGCTCTTTGCAGAGCTAGGAGCACAGGGCTGGGTCTTGGAGGACAGGACAACTGAATCACAGACACACAGCAGTGGATAGGAAGGGATAAGAATTTCTAGAAGAGCCGGGCTCGGTGGCTCAGCCTGTAATCCCGCGCCTTTGGGAGGCTGAGGTGAGTGGATTGCCTGAGCCCGCGGGTTCGAGACCCGCCTGGGCAGTGAGACCTCATCTTTACAATAAATCAAAAAT